>NC_056751.1:287230850-287530850 GCF_019279795.1 Protopterus annectens | reverse complement strand
GATTGTAGACTTCTAAGGTGTGCAGTCATAGTCATGCAAGTGGCTATAACTGATAGTTGTGAGTGAGTGTGTGTGTGTATGTGTGTGTGTGTGTGTGTGTGTGTGTGTGTGTATGTGTATGTAAGGTATGTGTGGGGGAAAAGATGCTCTGAACAGTCCCTAATTTCACAAAATGTCTCTAATTTTGCCTCACATTTTCTCTGTTCCTTATAATGTATGCATTTTTTCTAGCAAAACACTGAGGAATGTAGTCACTAAACAATGACAGATATTTGAGTTTCAGACTTAATAGCATCCAGAAAAAAATGTGCTAAATCAAAGCCTTTTATTCTAGCAATGTTCTACTTATATAAGGGCAGCATCTATCCTTGATTTTGGCCCTTTGCCCCCCATTATATTTAAGCTTTTTTCTGATTCTAACGGTAAGAGATATGTATGGAAAGAATTTCAGAATATTCGGACAACTGTGATATATCCGTGTGTAGCAGTTCTTTATGTATTTATTCATTCATCGGATTGCAAACAAATATCTGAGGTGTACATTCGCAGTCATACAAATGGCTGTAATTGATTGGTGGCCACGTGTGTGTGTGTGTGTGTGTGTGTGTGTGTGTGTGTGTGTGTGTGTGTGTGTGTGTGTAGGTGGGTTAAAATTATTGTGGCTAATTATTATTGTTTATTGTATTATAAGTTCATATCTGATGTATATGCAGTCAATACATTTGACTTTAGTTGCTGGGTTCTGTCATTTCATCAAATTAACTAGTCATTATTCTGGCTCTGCAGAACTCGTGTGCATTTATGTAAATCCAGCTGGAATACTTTACTGTGAATACGTTTTTAACATTCAGAATTCTGAGGAATGCACACTGAATAAAGTTGCTGTGATTGCTGGGTTTGGGAGTTATCTGTAATGAAAATTTCTGTCTGTGGGGGCAGGGATTGCAGTACAGCTGAAAGCTATAAGCTGGCCATATTTATTTAAACATTCTGTCACAAATATCAGCATTGTAGAGAATAAGTGACTGTCTGTGCTGGTCGGGCAGGATGTGTGACAGAAAGTGATCACTGACACAGTGGCACAGTGAGTAGCATTGCCATCTCACAGGGCTTCATTCTTGGTGATTATTTCTTTGTGCAGTTTGCATATACTCCCTCTGTGTGTGTGTTTCATTCAGGTGGTCTTGTTTCCTTCTCCAGACCCTTAAATGTATAATGTATGCTAGTGGCCACTTGTACTTTTAAGTTCATCACACTCTAACATTAGAGGGGAACACAGAAGGTTACTATCTTGTTTTGAAGGGGTAATCAGGTAGACACTTCTTCCATATAGGATTTGTACACATCTTTACAAGCATTTGTATTCTTAGGTATTTATGAACTATTTTTATGTTAACTTTAAACATTAAGCCATTTAGCCACAACTTATTTTACTTTGAAAGAAAAAAAAATAAGACAGAATTTATTTCCTTACTCACGATTTTCATTCAGGTCATCACTGAATTAAAAGCTATTTTTAACAAACTCTAAGATGGTACCTCAAAGTATCTAGAACCCTATAACTTTTGGGGACCTCATGGTCCCAGGCCCCCAGCTTAATTCATTTACTCCCCCACACTAATTGCAGTAGAGGTTATTCTACTTTATTTTACATTTGTTTGCTGTGGTGGTACACTGATCACAACTGACTCTTTGCAGGGATTGCCCAGGTGAAATAATTCACAAGGAAGAAAAAAAAAAGAACAGAAAGTCAGTAAGCTGTACATATCAAAAACAGAATATAAAGTAGCAGTATACAGCAAAAACTGTACAGTAGTAGTTAATAGATGCAGCAACAGTTATGAGAGAAATGCAAATTTTACAATTCACATGATTATATTCCAAGTTTACATCATCTTGGAAGTGTTGTGGGGTAATGGGAGTTAACAGCTGAGGACAGTAGTGCTAGAGGTTGAGAGGCCCTTATGTGATATGGCCTGCTGTGTGGCAAGTACAGTTTGATTTGGTGTGGAGACATTTTAAAAGTTCAACTCTGAAGGTGGAGGACAGCTTATTTGAAAAAATCCTGTGTTGGTTTGTGATTGACTGTGCAATTGCCTGGTAAGAGAAGATTTACTTTAATTTATATTTTAGTTTACCTCTATTTGTAAGTGTTTGTAAGAAGAAAGGGATAGCTTATAGACAAGAATATTTACTTTGATTTATATTTTGTTGTTTTACCTCTAATTTTCACTTTTTGTAGTTAGAAAGGACTAGGTCTTAGACAGGCAAACACAAGCCATTTCAAGGTTCCTAGTCATCTATACATTCACACAAACTGCAGAGAGGACACTCCAGAGCTTGTCTGAACCAATCCTGTGTTGATTTACAATTTATCAGTCTTTACTGTTAAAAAGAGGCATGACTGGAAACGATAGTGAGCAGAAGCTATTGCTCGCATTTGTATGCAGTGTAAAGGAATTCCAGCTTTTGTGCAACTTCCACAACTGGTACAGTCAGAGCAACAACTTTATTCTACTTAATATAATATTTAGTTGTATATTGGTTGTGTGATTTTTCTCATAGAAGTTGATTTAAAATCTCTCTGAATTCTGTGGTAGGTGATTTTGATTATCCTTTTCTTTTAGAAATTTTTGTAATTATTTGTGAATGAAAATGGATTCATTGAATGAGTAAGCCATTAATAATTTGCTGAAGCACAAGTATCTTGTACAGTGCACTAAATACTTTGTATATTTAAAGGTACTACCTGATAACATTGGTAATCTGTGTTCCTCATGTCAAAAGGTGAACAATTTGCTTGCAGTTATTAGTAATAAATTTAGACTTACTGATGAAGTTTGCACTTGTGCAATTGCCTCAGCTTGGAGAACTTTTATTTCATATATTAATGACTGGACTGATAAGATAAATAATATTTGGCAATGAGCAAATACAACACATTTAGGAAGAGAAGTATCTGTTAATAAAAAATTACTCTGTCCCCATTGAATAAGGGGTCCCCTTCACATGGTCGACATTTCATAATGTCGAAGACCATATGGCGAGACTATATGATCGACATTCGAAATGTCGACCATGCAGAACCAGCTTCTGCAAACAGTGCAGAATGGAAAGATTTCCATCTTCCGCACTGTAGTGCGATCTCAGAGTTGGTATATTTAATTCCGGGGGAGGGGGTATGGGGGAGTACAGGGGTGCATGAAGGTAAGATTTTTTTTTTTATGTTTTTTTTTTGTATGGTCGACATTTCGAATGTCGATCATATGGTCTTGGCCATATGGTTTTCAACTTTCTGAAATGTCAGCCATATCAAGTAGACCCTGAATAAGATAATACCACTGACAACTTTAGAATTCTGGATACAAGTATTCAGCAGTCTGAGGATTCACAGCATATAGAAGAAAATAAAAAAGGCAGAAAGGATGAAGTTCACAACAAATAACAGGGGAGAAAAAGAAACTACTTAATGTGAGTAAAGCGATGAGAATATGTGCTAAAGAGGGCACTGCTTTGTTATGTAACACACAGATTGCAAGAAATGATAATTTTTTTTCTACCAGAAAACCTTTGTTCTACAGAAAAAGGCATTGTTTTTCAAATGAGAATGTAAAAAAAAAGGCAAGGGGAAGGTGAAATGGAAGAAATCAAAACTGAAAGTGGAAGGACTAAAGAAATGACTGAAGAAAATAAGGATAAAGACAAATTGACAACATGACTCAAGCTGTGGATGTTCACAGCCAACTGGATGACAGTTGTATGCGTTCAAATGGAATAAGCAATGAAAACAGTGGGTTAAAAAAACTAATGATGATAAAGATCATTCCTTTGTAACAACTGATAGAGTAGATATTACTTGTCAGAAAAGCTAATCTTGTAATTGGAGATTCAGTTATTAGATGAACTGATACTTAGATTTGCACAAGAAGATAATGAACATTGAATAGTGTTATGCTTGTCAGGAGCAAAAATACAGGATGTGAGAAAGACCTTAGAATACCTTAATGTTAAGAAGTGTGGATCTATTTTTATTCATGTTGGTACAAATGATCTCATCCACAAGGACTCTCTGACTGTTAACAGGGAAACACAAACAATGCAAGGAAGTCCGTGCATAATATGTTAATAGAGAACATACAGCCCTCTTAGTATAGCTTGTACAGGTGTTAGGACGTATTTTTCACAAATCACACATAGAAAGGAGAGTCAGGTCACTGTGAATGAAAAGATTTTTTGGGGTAAATACCTACTTGACAAAAATGACCCATTTTAAAAAAAATGGAAATCTATAGATCATCTGAGCCTAATTTTGGGTAGACATTTAGTCAGGATGGTGTATACCTGTTAAGATCAGGGAAGATGCAATATTTGACAAACACATGGCAGGATTTTTGCCAGGCTGAAAATTTCACAGTTCACAGACAGCAACATTTGATGCATCTCTGATGGTTGTTAATGCAAGAAGCATTAATAATAACGTTTTTTACTGGAAAAATATGCTACATTCCCACAAGATTGATGTTGTTATAGTTTGTGAAACATGGTTAAAGAACAATAACTGGAAACTCTTTCTGTCAGGGTATAAATGCTTTTACTGTAGCAGACATTCTATCAAAAAATCAGGTTGAGTTGTTATGAAAGAAATTAGAGGTTGTTATGAGACTCCTGAGTATTACGTGTTCGATAATAACACCAATGCAGTAGATTGTGAGGCTGTGGAAATAAAGGCAATCCTAGAACATATAACAACTGATGGAATGTATAGACCACCAAAGTCATGCTGATAACGTAGAAGAATTCATATCTTTCTTGTATGAAGCACAGGAGGGAAGAATAATAGCGTGTGGGAAATAATAGTACTAGAAACAGACTAGAATAATATTGATTCAGCACTATTACTAAGAAAATTGTTTACAACATATGCTCAGGACCAACAATTGCTTTAGATTGAAAAATGCCTACCAGGGAATGGAACATACTAGACATTGTTTGTGTTCCTAAAGAAATTACTGTTACTCCATGTCAAGTTTTGCTACCACTGATTTGCAGTAATTCTTGGGTTATAAAGGTTAATTTGTTGCTAGATAATTCTTCCAAATTGAAATCTAATGCACAGAAGATTAATAACAGATTATATGGCAGCAAAACACTATATAAAACTAAACTGAGTGGAAAAAATGCAGAAGGAATGTGGAAAGTTTTGAAAGAGAACTTGTCTGAATGCAAAAAAAAAAATTGCTTAACATCAGGATCTAAGCACACAGCTTCAGGAGGATATTTTTCCATAAGAACAAGATACTTGATTAAGGTAATAGACAAAAAATATAAGAAAGAGAAAAGTAGTTGAAGTACGACTTTGCACACTGAAATAAACAAGCTGAACAGACAGCATAAACATAGTGTGAAATAAGATCAAGAAACATCTGAAGCAAATTTGTAAAAAGATATTGAGCATAATAAGAAACCATTTTATAGTTAAATAAGATGTTCATAGGTTCATAGGTTCATACTAGGCTATCTGCCCTGGGGCAATTATAAGCCTAGCCCGATTCTGTATGGCTTACGCCACCCCTTGATTTAAGTATACTGTGCCCTTTTTAAGGTTTAGTGTACTGTCCCTCTGTCTAATAGTGACACGGGAGTAATCCCTGGGACAAACCTACAATCCCCCATCCACTTATCGAGATTCTTCTTGAAGAGATTCAGTGAGGTGCTCTGCCTAACATGAACTGGAATTCTATTCCAGAGCGAAGGGAGCCTCTGGGTTATGAACCTGTCCCTCCAGCAAGTTCTATTTATTTCTGTGCTGAGGTTCAAGTCCCTCGAGCGTGTGGCTCTAAGGGATTTAGATTTACTGAGGTGGAGCATGTCCATTAATTCTGGATTTGACATAGCTTTGTATGTCAGGCATAGATCGCCTCAAGTAGGCGGTATGCAACTGAGTAGAGCTGGAGTTTTTAACCGAGCAGCATATGGCATCTGTTTGAGACCCTTGATCCTCTTGGTGAGATACTTTTGGGGTCTTTCTAATTGCTGCAGGTGTCGGGTAAGGTACATCCCAAAAGGGGCATTGTATTCTATGATGGGCCTGATGAGGGATGAATAAAGGGGCACGATTACCTCTCTTGATCTAGATGTAAAACCCTTCGTGATGAGGTGGGCTATGTAGAAGGTCTTTCTAACCACTTTGGCAATGTGGTTTTCAAAGGAGAGATTGCTATCAACTTGGGTCCCCAGGTCCCTAATAACTTTCTCTGTACTTAATGGGTTTCCACCTATGTGGTAATTTGTGGGCACATTGTTTTTGCCAAAGGGTATGACTATACATTTTTTGGCATTTAGCTTTAAACCATGGCGCTGGCACCAGTTATCTGTCTCTGTGAGACCTTTTTTTAGGATGTTTGTGTCAGCTGGAGAGTTGATTATGGCGCCCAGTTTGCAGTCGTCTGTGAACATGGTGAGCCATAGTCCTCCCACGTTTGCCTGTACCTCGGAAAAGTATATACCGAACAAGAGTGGTCCCAGGACAGAACCCTGTGGGACGCCACTTGTGACCGGTTTCGAGTCTGACATGGCTCCAGCAACTCTCACACTGTGGGTTCTGTCTTTGAGCCAGTTTGTGACCCATCTTGTGACATAAGGGTTTATATTTAAGCTGGATAGCTTATCTATGATGCCCGAGTGGGGTATTGTGTCAAATGCCTTTGCAAGGTCCAGATAGGCTGTGTGGACTACCTTCCCTTCATCTATGGCTTTGGTGACTGTTTCAAAGAAGGCAACCAGGTTCAAAAGGCAGGATCTGCCCTTGACAAAGCCTAACTGGGTAGGATCTAGTGTCTGTAGGTCCCCAGTGTCTTTGTTTATGAGCTCCATGATGATCCTCTCCATAGCCTTGCAGACTAAGCTAGTCAGGCTTATGGGGCGATAGTTTCCAGGGTCCGTAGAGGCTCCACCTTTGTGGAGTGGGACCACTGTTGCTGTACGCCATTCTGTGGGCACATATCCTGTAGTGAGGCTGAGATTGTATAGCTGTTTTATTTGAGGGATTAGTTCCTTCTGTAGTTCATGTAGGACGCAACCTGGGACGCCATCTAGTCCCATGCAAGCAGTGTTTTTTGCTTTGGAGAGGGCAGCCTTCACCTGAGCATCTGAGATGTTTGGGAGGCAGCCCTCTGCCGGGATAGATACTTGCTCTTTTGGGGTGGAGAAGTTTGCACTGAACCTGTCTGCCAGGATATTGGCGATGTCTGTGGGTTCAGTGTATTTTTTGTCGTTTAGAATCAACTCAGAACAAGTCTGGGAGTTGCATCCCAGGTTTCTAACATAACTGAAAAAAGCCTTATGATTGTCTTTGGTGTCCTGTGCAATTTTTCTCTCGAAGCTGGCCTTGGAGGATTTTATGAGGGATCGTAATTTTTTGCTAGTTCTGATCAGAGATGCCTTCCCTATTAGGGATTTTGCTCTATCATGTAGTAGCTTCCTCCTTCTGTTGTACAGTTTATTTATGGCAGGGGTCTACCAGTCTGGACGCCTGCCTTTGGATGATTGGGTCTTGGTTTTGTTTGGGATAGCATGATCCATGCATTCCTGGAGATGTCCGTAGAATGCATTTATATAGGATTCTGCAGTTTGGGCCATAGTTTCCACTGGCCCTGGGGCCTTGAAGGATTCCACTTCGATTTTGAGAAGTGAGAAGTTCGCTTTTGAGAAGTTTTTCACTGTGGTTTTCTGGGCTGGGGGTGGGGTCGGGATGTGGACATCCAGTGAAATTAATTTATGGTCTGATCTTACCAATGAGGGATATACTTCTGGTGTGGAGCATAGAGTCCCCATGTTGGTAATGATCAGGTCTAGTATGTTGTCCCCTCTTGTGGGAGTGGTGACTAGTTGTTCCATAGCATTTGAGTTTATAATTTCCAGGAATCTTTGGGCTAAGGTGCTGGGGCTTGAGTAGTGCTCCCAGTCAATGTTTGGGTAGTTGAAGTCACCCAGTATAATGGTGTTGGAGAGATCTTCATGTTCTCCAATGTTTTCAGGAAAGCCGAGTGGGATTCCTGACTTTGAGAGAGTGGTCTGTAGGATGCTATAAACTGAAAAGCAGTCTTGCCCACTGTTAGTTGCACATGGATGGTCTCCGATACTGCAATGCCACTAACCTGGAGGTGTGGATATCCTTGATAAATATGGAAACTCCCCTCCTTTGTGGTTCAGTCTGGGTTTTGGGGCCGAAAAGCATGATATGAGGTATAGCCTGGTAGTGCTGGGGTGCTCTCTGGAGCCTTGAACCAGGTTTCTGTCACTGCACAGATATCGATGTTCTCCATACTGAGGAGAGCTTCGAGTGCGTGCATCTTGAGGTTAAGACTTCAGGCGTTTAGCAGCATTACCCTTAGTTTCTTGTTCCTTGTGCTGTCTATGGGGGTGGGTTTGACTTTTGAGCCTTGCCTAAAAGCGGCACTATGGGGGTGGCAAGAGCCTTTGCCAATATCTGAAAGCCCAGTGGTGACAGGTGCAAGCCGTCCCTAGCGAAGCAAGGTGGCTTGTCGAGCATGTCATCCCAGGCTGACAGACACTGGATCACCTTTGAATGACACCAAAATTTTAGCCAATTGTTAAAATCGATCATTTTGTCTTTGTACTGTGGCATCATTCTAGGTGAGGGTAAGATGCTGCTCAAGGTCAGGGTCATACCAGCCTGGGCTACATGATCAGAGAGCTCCTCTATGTCTCTTTTCATGTAGTCCAGGGAGGTACGTCTCAGGTCATTCACACCAGCATGTACAATGACTGAGTCATATTTGTATTTGCTTTGGAGTGACCTGAGTGCTTGCATTATGTGTCGGATCCTAGCACCCGACAGGCAGCTCACCATGACCTTCTCTTTATTCAGCCTGTTGAGCGGGACATCAGTGTGTCTGACAGTAGAGTCACCTATAACAAGAGTATCAGTTGTGTTATTCAGCCTTAAGGGCTGTGGCTGCTTGGCACACTGACTTTGTGGGTTATGTGTTGTGTGTGTTTTGTTTTGAGGTAGCGTTTGCTTGGATGTCTGCTTTGGAGGTCTCTGTTGCTTAGGTAGATTTTTATTTAGAGCCTCAGTATGTTTTGTGTATTTATGTGTTTGGTTCGCTGATGTGGTGGGACTATGTGATACTGGAATTGTGTTGTGTGAGGTTACCTTCTCCTCCTGACTGGTTACACCAGTTTTGAGATGAGAGAGCTCAGCCTCCAGTTTGGCTAAATAGTTGCATCTCTCACATATATTTGAATCTGTTTGGAGGAGGAGAGGGTTGTCCATGTACATGAGACAGTTGTAACATTGCCTCAAAATTCCCAGATCCACCATCTGGACTGGAGAGGAAACCATTGACCGACCTTTGGACATGCTAGAGTAATAGGGAAACTGAATTTAAGATGGACCAATAGAGGACAGGGTAATCGTAGAGAGTATAAGAGTAAGTAGTGCTTATGGTTTAATAGTGCTAACTTGTAGGATTACTTAATTGGACCAGTGAAGGGCCTTAGAATGAGAATATGGTGTTTAAATTGAGAGATAGAGCAGTTCTAAGGGAAAAAGTGAAGAGCAGACTTTGTGGAGCCAGGAATAGTTTAAACCCAATTAGGCGGCGCTGCCCGCTGTTGCGCTATGCACAAAAACACGCAAAACCGCGCAAAAGAGGGTTTTAAGAGAGGAAGATGAAGGAGTTTTGGAATTGACCCAAAATGGCCAATGAAACTACAGTTTCAAGTCAGTAACCACTCCCACAGGGGCAGGCAGGCTGCTCAATGTTTTCACTGCCACTGATCAACAGAGAGACTTCCCTTTAGCCCAAGCAAAAATGGCCTCACAGAAACTTACAAACAGTTCAAGAACAGCAAGCCTGTAACTGAACTTTTTTAAATCTCAGAAAAGTGGGAAAAAAGCAAGATTTTTTTGTTTTTGTTTTTTCAGAGATAGCAGAGGTTCACAAGTATCAACAAGTTATAACAGTGCAGTAAATGACCCCACACAAGAGTGCTAGGCCAAAGACAGATAAAATGCAAGTTTTGAGAAAAAAAACGATTTTAAAAATAAGTGCAAACAGGAAATTCACTAAACAGCTCTAGGTTGTGCTCTAAATACAGTTACTAATGCAGAAATCAAATTTAACAAGCCAGAAAATGCTCAAAATATGCAGAAAAACTTAGCAAATAAACAGAGGAAAAATACTTAAAATCTCAAAAGTGGCTCCTTTCTTCTCTCAGCATTTTCTCCTCTTGGTGGGTGCTTCACCAACAGCCAACAAGCCTGAAAAGACGCCCAAACCATGAGGCAACCAGGTTTTAAGAGAGGAAGATGAAGGAGTTTTGGAATTGACCCAAAATGGCCAATAAAACTACAGTTTCAAGTCAGTAACCACTCCCACAGGGGCAGGCAGGCTGCTCAATGTTTTTCACTGCCACTGATCAACAGAGAGACTTCCCTTTAGCCCAAGCAAAAAATAGCCTCACAGAAACTTACAAACAGTTCAAGAGCAGCAAGCCTGTAACTGAACTTTTTTAAATCTCAGAAAAGTGGGAAAAAAGCAAGATTGTTTTTGTTTTTTCAGAGATAGCAGAGGTTCACAAGTATCAACAAGTTATAACAGTGCAGTAAATGACCCCACACAAGAGTGCTAGGCCAAAGACAGATAAAATGCAAGTTTTGAGAAAAAAACAATTTTAAAAATAAGTGCAAACAGGAAATTCAGTAAACAGCTCTAGGTTGTGCCTAAATACAGTTACTAATGCAGAAATCAAATTTAACAAGCCAGAAAATGCTCAAAATAGGCATCTATGCAGAAAAACTTAGCAAATAAACAGAGGAAAAATACTTAAAATCTCAAAAGTGGCTCCTTTCTTCTCTCAGCATTTTCTCCTCTTGGTGGGTGCTTCACCAACAGCCAACAAGCCTGAAAAGACACCAAAACCACGAGGCAACCAGGTTTTAAGAGAGGAAGATGAAGGAGTTCTGGAATTGACCCAAAATGGCCAATAAAACTACAGTTTCAAGTCAGTAACCACTCCTACAGGGGCAGGCAGGCTGCTCAATGTTTTTCACTGCCACTGATCAACAGAGAGACTTCCCTTTAGCCCAAGCAAAAAATGGCCTCACAGAAACTTACAAACAGTTCAAGAACAGCAAGCCTGTAACTGAACTTTTTTAAATCTCAGAAAAGTGGGAAAAAAGCAAGATTTTTTTTGTTTTTTGTTTTTTCAGAGATAGCAGAGGTTCACAAGGTAGAAGTAAAGACATACAAATTGATAAACTGTGTGTAGATTTAAAAATGTATTCTCAGACACAACAGATTATAGATATATTTACAAAATATTATGCAAAGCAGTCTCGTTCAATAAAGGGGGTGATAAATTGTCTGAGTGACATCCAGGTAGCCTCAGATACTGAAATCAAATTACATTATATTAAAAAAGAGGTATGCAAAATGAATCCAAGCAAAGCACAAGGAGTGGACAGAATTAGTATTAATAACCTGAGAACACTTTGACATACACTTACAGTACCATTATATCTGTTAATTAGTAGTTCATATAAATATGGAGAGATTCCTCAAGATTGGAGACATCCACTTGTTAAGCCTGTCTTTAAGGGGGAAAGGGGAGTAAGACAAACCCAGAGTCATACAGACTCATGAGTTTACTTTCACGCTGTGGAAAAGTAATAGAAAAGGTTATACTGGATAAATTATTGTCAGAACTGGAAAGACTGGGACTTGAAACCATATAGCAGCATGCATATGGTGAAAATACATCTATTCCCACCTATAACCGATGTCCTATAACAATATAATAGATAATAGTAAAAAATTGTGCTGTGATGCAACTTATAAAGATTTAACTTCAACATTTGATAGGATCATACACAAGACACTGATCAATAAATTAGAACAACTAGGTGTTGATGTCCTCTTGATAAGATGTGTAGCTGCACAACTTAAAAATAGGACATTGTAAGTATTATACAGCAGTTGGACAGGTGAAACTTGAAGTAACAGTCAGGGTGTCCCACAGGGCTATGTCTTATGATCTTACTTGTTTAGATTGTATCTTTCAGGTCTTTTTCATCTGAGGTGTTCTACAGTCTGTATGCAGATGACTTGAAAATGGATAAACTGATTACATGTGTTACACATAGAGCATGCCTGCAAAAAAAAACTTGGGGAAATTGACAACTTGGCATATGAAAATAATATAATAAATACGTAAAAACTGAGCATATGAGATTTGGGAGACATAAATTGAAAGGTGAATATTTAATATGGCACACAGTGACTGAATCTGCATATTCATTTAAAGACCTGGGTATATAGGTAGTTCCAGTTTTGAGTTTTTCTAATTATATCAACCAATTGGATAATGATAGTTACAGAACTATAGGTTGCAAAAAAAAGGGTTAATAAAGTCTGGGAAATCAGAAATGATGAAGTCATTGTTTGTTAATTATATTAGGCTCAAAACTGAGTATGGAATAACAATATGGAAACATAAGAAAACAAGCATGAGTAAACTGGAAAGAGTACAGATGAAATACACCAAGTTATTATGAAAGACAAAAATATATGAACTTCCACAGTATCTCATATACATATTTAAGAGGAGTCTTATTCAGATATATAGAGCATTTAGGGACATCTACCTCTGGGAATGTTTGGGGTTATCAAAAAAGTAGTACAGAATCATCAGACAACCTATGTCAAAAATTCTATAGGAATGAGAAGCATACTAATTGGTTCTTGGAAAGAGTAACTGATGCATGGAATAGACTACCAAACTATATTAACACAATCACTAGTTTAGATATTTTAAGAACAGCCTGGGCACTTATTATGAAAACAACTGTTTTGGTGTATTGACAGGCTAGGAGGGCATTATTGCCTGTGCTTGAAATATTTGCATGTGTGTATGTAAGGGGGATTGCAGTTCCCTTAGGTGGTTGGGATGGGATTCCCATATTTTAAGGGCAAGGATGCAGAAAGAGTGGTTGTTACAGTGTAGCCTGGTTTTTGGGTGTTGTGGGGGGTTGCTGGGGAGAAGTGTCTGGGTTGTAGTGTGTGTGTCTAGTATATAGTTTGGCAGATAGAGGTGAAAATTACTTAGGCTGGAGAAGTTTAATGATGAGGGCACCTAGTAGCAGGTCTGCCCTAGGATGCACTGGAGCTCATTTGGATTTTTTAAGGATGAGGCAGCAGTGCTCTTCAGAGGGTGAGTTAGTGATGAAGCAACAGATTTTGTTTTCAATAATCTGGAAGAGTTTTTCTTAGAGGCTCTGGCTATTATGAGTAGTCTCCATTCAAGTCAGACCAGAAGGACTCTTTTGCCCATCAGTGCCCTGGCCAGTTTGGATAGGGAGGGTGAAATTTTCCTGGCCTAGAATAGAAGTGAATTAACATTTGCCTTTTATTTTTCTGTATGAGTACTGAATGTTAGCAACTGGTTTATCCACAAACAAGGGTATTGAAGGAGTTGGTTGTTTCCACTGGTTTGCCACAGAGGGTTGTGTCATTTAATGGCTTTGATAATTATTTCAGTTTTTGGGTGGTGTCAAATAGCACTTTGTTTTTATTCTTGTAGGATTATGTGTTAGTTTGTGGTTAATAAGCCAGGTTATGGTTAATTCATAATAGTTGAGCTATTAGGATAATTAGGCAAAACACATGATAGGTAAAATATTATATAGTTACATATGGACATACATAATATACACATCTTACAAATGGGATAAAAAAGATATGATAGTAATTAGTCATTTGGGTTAGAATACTGACAGAGTTTAATATTTAGAAGATGAGCGTGATGTTTCTTTTAAGGTTATGCTAATTGTCTATTATCCCAAGTAGTCTGGCTATAGTATTCCATATCTTGGAGATGTAGATGGAGTGAAGAGCATCCCATGAGGAGTTCTGGGATTTAGATTGTTGAGGCAGGGATTTATTTTTAGAGTGGAGAGATTTGTAGGGATTATACCACTGCAGGAGGGTGTTCAAGGAAGGGCACTTATCTGGGTGGTGAAATATGGAATGAGTGATTTTTAGCTGATGGAATTTAAGATAGTTTGGGAATTCCATCCAGTTTATTTTTGAAAGTGCAGGACAGTGATGGGACCTTTTAGGCAAATTAGCAGTGAATCTGGCAATTTTATTATTGCATTTTTCAAGTTTTCTTAGGACGCTGCTGTGTTGATTAGTGAGGATAGGTGTAGTGTATAGGAGTATGATATAAATGTGCAGTTGATTTATGCCCTAAATAGCTTGGTTTGTATAGCGCTCTTTTGGTGAGTTTTCTTTATTAATTTAAACTTGAGCTTATCATCAATTGTTACACCAAGTAGCTTAGTGTTGGGAATGCAATCAAGCTTAATGATTTGAGCAAAGGATAAAGTAAAACTTTTTGAGTTTTGGGAACTGGTTTTAGAGATCAGTTTATTTATTTATTTATTTATTTTTTTTTTTTAGTATTAAGTGTAAAGTGAGTATTATCTATTAACTGTTCTACTGCTGAGTATGATTCCTGAGTAATGGTTTGCAGCTGTCCCAAGGAAGGTGCTCAGCAAATAATTGCACCATCATTGCATATTGAATCATTGTGAATGGAGGTGTGATGGTATAAAGCTTATTTACTTATGTGTTGAATAGCATGGGTAGAAGAATGGATGCTTGGGGAGACACCTGTAGAGATTGGGTGGATAGAGGAAAAAGTGTTGTGCACATTACTGATTAGGTATAATTACTTAGGCAACTCTTGAACTAAGATAGTGTTGTTTGAGATAAGTGAAGTTCTTCTATGGTCTGAATCAGTACTGGATGTGGATTAGTATTAAATGCCTTGCTTAGACTGGTTTGCTTGCATTATGATGAGGCTGACATTGTCTACAAATGATAATAGAACAGTAGTGATGCTATGGTGGGGATGAAAACTATGTTGGGTTGTTGAGATGAGGTTTTTGTTGAGCAGATATTGTAGGATTTTACAGTGTATGCAGCACTTCAGGGTTTTTGAGAGAGGAGGAAGTTTAGCTCTGGGTTGGTAATTACCTAATTCAGTGGAGTTTCCTCCCATATGCAGTGTTGGATGTATGATTTGTTTCTATGTTTTAGGTGCATATGATTCAGTAATGGATCTGTTTTTGAGGATGCAGACTAGAGATGCCCTGGCCCCAGTTGTTGCATTAATGCAATCTGCTGACAGGTTATCTGCCGCTATAATTTATTTTAATCTAACTAGCATTTTTTGATGGATGTGGTAGGGATGGTTTTTAGTGTAAAGGTTATTAGTTTAATGTGGATTTTCAGACTGATCATAGCAGGGATGAGAACCTGTGAATTTACTTAGGGTGGTTGCTGTGCTGATAAAGTGAAAGTTAAAGGAGTTTGCTATAGTGCTGTTAGTATCATCTGGCAAAGGATAAGGCTGAGGTATTCTGCCTGGGTGAAGGAAGTTATTACTGGTGGACCAGAAAGTTTTTTTGATTACTCTGGGACTGTTCTCAATGTTTCCATAATTATTCTTGTTCCTTTTCACAAGGGTTTTTACTTTGTTCCTTAGAGAATGGTTAGCTTTGTAGTTTGGAAGAGTTTTGTTATTCTGCCAGGTCTTCCACGCTTTGCCTTTAAGTCCCATGATTTGTTTAGTGCTGTGAGTTATCCATGGTGCTGATACAGATTCAGTGCATGTTTTCCTAAGTGGTGCTTGCTCATTTAGTAAGTGCAAAAAGATCTGACTGAAGGTGGCAGTGGGTTCATCTAGGGGTAGCTGTCCTAAGCAGTGCCAGTTGACCTGGTGCAGGGCATTTGTTTAAGAGTTGCATTTATTGAGGTTTCTAACTAGGCTATAGTGATGGCAATTTGTTTGTCTGTTAGTTTCTAATGATATAGGTAGGGTGGTGGTCACTTAGCGAATCGAGTAGAGTACCTGCTTTAGTGATTTCATTGGGGGTGGTAGTAAGCATCCATTCCAAGACTGATGTAAAGTCATTGGCCTTGCAATGCTGGTTGGAGTGGTGTTGAGCTGAGAGGAATTATAAAGACAGAGGAATATAATGCAACTTAGCTTATATTTACATTGCCATGTATAAAAGGTTATAGTTTTTACTAACCAAGATAAAATGTTTTCAAGTGTAGTGTGGTTGTTGTTTGGGGGGATATAATATAGTTATAACAGATATATCTGTCTTTGGGTTTAGCTGAAGGTAGGTGATTAGTATGTCTGCATTGTTATTTATATTGAGGTGAAATTGGATATAGTTTTTTATGCATTAATTTGACACAATCTACCATTTTGCTTTCTCAGTTTAGTCTAAACATACAGAGGGTAGGACTTCTTTATTAGATATGTTTTGTTTGAACCACGTCTTTGTCAGAATGAGAACATCTGTGCAGTGGAAGGAGATCCAAGCATGCAGTTATTTGTTGCAGAGGCTCTGGATGGATAGTTTACATATTTTTAATGAATTATTATTTGTGGGTCATTTAGGCTTTGGATGGATGTGGAAGTATGATCTAGAACAACTTCTAGGCCTACATTTAATGGACATTCCCACATTGTTTAATGTATTGTATGAGGCTAGAGTAGTAGAAGAGTACGACAAGGTAAGGCTGTTTGGGCATTTGGTATATATTCTGTATGTTTTCGATTGTAGTGGTAGATATTTGGGCTTTAAGTAGTGCGGAGGCTGAGTATGGCAGAGTTCAGGAGTGATAATGAGGGAGTGTGGGGGGGATGCTGCCTTGGGGAATGACAGAAGAGTAGTGAAGAGGGAAACACAATTTCTTTTAGCTACCTTGCAGCAGTCTGTTAGAATCAGCTGCCTTCCCTAATTCAAGGGTACATAACAGTCTTTTAGGAAGTACCTTTGACATTTATTTAGGAGGGTCTGTTGCAATCCAGACAGCCAAATTTCTGCATTCAGAACTTTAATTTTAACAGAAGTTTTAAAGTATTTGTATCATTATTTGACACATTACTTGAGTAATATTTTTGATTTGTTTAATCTGCAGTTCAAATTATTGTTTTATAGAAAATACTTAGCTTTAGGTATTGAAATAATTTAAAATAAATAAATAAAATTGTTCCAGCTCGAGGTTTGAGCTCATCAGGCTTTAAGTCTATTGTCTACTGTTGAAACTGTTTTGTTTGGTCCAAGTGAGTATTTGCAATGGCTCTCTCCTCCATTAACTCCCAAGGGACTTTTTTCTCCCTCTCACTTTCACTTTCTAAATCCCTGTTGGATCAGTAGCGACTATGAGCAAATGCATCCTGGAATGAATCTCAAGAACTAAGGGTGAGAGCTGCCCTTTCGGCTTACCCCTCTGAGGCACGCAGCTGTTGAGCAGATACTCCTGATTTTCCTCAGCTTTACAAACAAACAAATTAATATAACAGTCACTATAAAGTTTAACTTAGAACACCATGAAAGACCGGTTACTGAACTTACAGAACCTTTAATTTGTGAAACAGTATGTTAAATGAGTTTGCTCTGTCTTGGCAAACAGAGATTTTTAATTCAGCATCATATCCCAGGCATGTCCTTGAGCCTGCCTCTCCTGATTAGCATACTATGGAAATGATTTCTTTGTTGCAAGCCAACAAAATAAAAAACTTTGGCATCTCTTTGATGACATTTTTAGATAAGGCACCCACCAGTTTACCAATATGTAAGAGAACGTTGATATAGAATAATCCAGCACCTCTAGTGTCATTAGAATGCACTTACATGTGGAAGAGAGAGAGGACTATTTCAGATTCTAACACCGAGAGACCTGGCATTCATCATTGTTCATGAATTCTTGAACTTGACACAGGGGTTAACATTTTCTTACTGTCTCTTGGATTTTGTACAGTGGTTAGTAAGTGAAGAAACAAAGATCACTGATTGGACAATCTGTATTTCTTTTTTTTTCTTCTAATCCCTTGAACCCCACTAATGATTGAAAAATAAACTTCTTTGTATGAGAGACTATTTAAGAAAAGTGCTGCACATGTGCTTGCGTGCACACACACACACACACACACACACACACACACACACACACACACACACACACACACACACACACACACACACACACACACACACACACACACACACACACACACACACACACACACACACACACACACACACACACACTCCATGCTATATCAAGACTGCAGTCATCTCTGTGTTGTGTGGATACAGCATTCTGCTTGACCAGCTTTTATCCAACATTACATCATAATACAGTATATTCACAACAAACTTGGACTGCATATAATAAAACACTGAATGAGTATATGCATTAAAAACATTGTTGCTTAAAATCTCAGCAACAAAATATCATAAATCATTAATACTACGTTGAGGAACAAAGACTAACAACATTATACTATGAAAATTAGTTGGGTTGGACAAAACTCCTATCCCTTATAATAATTTATAGAATATATTTTGCTAGCTTAATTTGTGAAACTTCAGTTAATTTGTGATGCACACAAGATGTTTATTTCTTCTAGACCTTCCTGTCTTCTACATTTCTTCTTAGCTCAGCCACAATTAGTTGCAATTTTCAGAAGGATTTCATCACATTATTCAGTAATCATATAGTGCAGCTGAAAATATAACGAAAAAGTATATATATTTTCTTTTCATATTCAAGATGCAGCTTTCATAAGGCACATTCCTTTAATAGCGTTATACAGATTTTTTTTCATATAAAAATCAAGAAGTCTTCAGTAATTCTTAGCCATAACAAAAGTTAATTAACTTGATGCCAGAAGTATTAGCTATCTTGCAAGACATTAATCTCATTTTCAGTCACCCACATCTTTAACCTTGCTCTCTCCACAGGAATCTTTCCCAGAACTGGTCCGCCCATAAATCAGGTTCAGCTAATGATCCAAGTAACATCCTGTGTCAGTACTGCCCATTCCTATTAATGAAGGAAGCTTTACTGACATGTCAAGAAAGAGATTTTAGCTGAGATAATATTATGTGATAGCATTCATGGCTGTACGTTTGCCACAGCATAGCTCCAATCTTCATAATATTGCAGAAGTCAGGTTTACTTCTTGTAGCTTTTATGCTGAAGGAAAATATTCAACCATTTATTTTTTGCCTTATCATATGCCTATTTATAGGCACTATAACCAGCAGATATTATTTAACTAATTCTATGTAATTTCCTCCACATTTCAAGATTGCATAGTCTGTATTCCCAAACAATAATCCAGTTAGTTTACCAAAGCTAAAGAAGGTATTCACAGTCTTTCTGTTCGTATCTATGTAAGGGTAATCGGTACTTCCTTATTATAGCGGCTCCGGTGATAGTGACCTTAATTTCCCTTTAAGAACACCGAACTGAACCATACTGAAGGCCAGTACACAAGTAAAATATATAATTTTAATAATTCAATAGATTTGTAGAGCTACAATAGTATGGAAAGCGTTTCAACTACCCAAAATAAGGAGACTACCTACATTGCTCCTAAAGGACTACATCTCTTAATACAGAAATGATGCTTCGCACATCCACCTTTTACAGGCAACACACAGTTATAGCAACATGCTCTTAGACTTGGGAGTTTTGTGTGCAGCATGACAGGGTAGCTTACACAAAGTAACTGTGGAAATCACCATTTTAGGGTTATCTGCTTTACTTTGCTGACATGTATTTTTGTTTATGGGTAATTTCTATTTCAGTTGGTGTTCTCTTGCTTGTCACTGACCACTTACACAAGTTCCTTAATAGAGGACATCAATGTCCCTCATGGTTGCTTCACTTACTTGACACTGTGCATTACCGTATCAGAGGAGGAACCAGCTATGTCCCTGATGATGGCCTTTCTGCACAGCAGCTCTTCGGAAATTGTGACAAACTCATTGTGAGCTGTTAAACATATATTTCCTATAGTTCATTACCAAATTAATTGATGTGCGTACATGGGTTACGGTAATGTTTAAAACTACTGATCTTTTCTCTGGGTCAGGAGGTCACAGATCTGAAATAGACAATGCCTAATTTTTTTGGTCCTTGGATTTAGCATTGCTCCACATAAGTGTACTGATATTCTTCATTCAGTCTTAACTGTTTATGGGTACACAACTTATTAAGTAGCAAAATTCTGTATCCCTTAACTGTATGCAGTCAAGTATGTGATGAACATCTGTTGTGAAAAACAAAAAATACTAATTTTTCTTTATATCTGTTATGATGCTTTGGTAACCACATTTTGCGGTTAACTGTCCTGTTTACTGTTTACCTTACTATATTGCCAAGGCTGCTATAATAAGGAAGTACCAGGTAATCACTGAATAACTGCACTGTGCCTATCAACAAAGTGCAAAAAAATGGCACTTGTTTTAGAACTTCTCAGAGCAGCAAAGAAACTCCCACAGCAATTTTACACATCTGAAACAGTACAAAATGAGTTGACACCAGGGTACTTTTCTGTGTATTAGGCATTTTTGGCTGGAGGCTGTGGGTGTAGGACTGTGTGGAAATTGGGTCTATATTACATCAGTGCAAACTCTCTTGAATGAATGGCATGTCATTGAAAATGCCATTCATCGAATTCCGCTCTTGTGGGAGTGCCCTGCAATTTTGGAAAAGGAAGGCCGAAACACACAGGGAGAGACAAGTCATGGAATCAAGTTGTGGCTGATATTAATGCTGTATGGGGAATGAACCTCCTCCTGATACTGGATAAGAGCCAACGACGTGGTGGGACGTGCTAAGGCAAAGGTTAGGTAGAATGTAATTGCCTGTAGCAGCACTGGTGGTGGTCCTTCCACACTCCAGCTTTTTAATGCCAGACAAGAAGTACCATCTGTCATTAAGGGACAATAACATGGATGCAGATGAGTATGCTATTGACACCAGTACCTCTAGATACCTGAAACAAACATAGCTGGACAGTGGAGAAGATTAGTGTGTAGATTGTTTTACTACATTATTCCTCATAAAATGTGATTTTCTGGAAAGTCTTTTGAGGACTGAAGTCAATAAATACTGTCATACATTTGAGTTTCAGACTTCATATCCTTCAGAAAATGCATGTCAACATCAAACCTATTATTCCAGGAACTTTCTAAGTTTATATGAACAATATTTAAAATCTATCCCTATATGTCAGCCTTTGTCTGCCCCATTATTTTTGCCTTTGTCCAGATTTCTTGTGCTTAGAGGTTGAGAGGCAGCAACTGAATGTGCCAAAAAACAAAAGAAAGAATTTAAGGTCAGATGAGAAGGCAAGAAATGTGGAAAATGCAAAAATATAGTTGCAAGTACAGAAATCTCCTGGTACAACCTCACGTCTATCAGGATCTAATACAGGAATTGTTAAGGAGAGCTGAATTTAAACCAAAAGACAGAAGGCTAATATTGGCAGCCTAGGATAGTGGACTACGTTTATGTTGTTTTACTAAGTCCCTGGAACATGTTGGAGAAACAGACAGATGCAGGTTTTGTAAAACAGAATTGGAAACAGTTGCACATCTTGTTGCTGGGTGTGATACACTAATGGCAGAAGGTGTGTATACTGAAAGGCATAATAATGCGGCAAGACTATTGCATTGGGGATTGTGCAAACATTATAACATTGAAGTAGCTGAGAAGCATTGGAAACATGAGCCACAAAGCATTATAAAAAATGATGAAGTTTATATCACATGGGATCACCCATTACCAACAGTTCAAAAAAAATAGATGCGAGAAAACCAGATAGAGTAGTCCATAAAAAGAAGACAAAAGTAGCATTGATCACTGAAATTGCTACACCCAGTGATTACAGTGTCTTATGTACAGAGAGACACAAAGACATAAAATACCAGGATTTGCAGACAGAAACAAGGGTAGTGTGGAAGAAGAATACCCAGACAGTTCCAATTGCAGTATGAGCAATGGGTCTCATAAAAAATAATTTACAGTCACCCGTGGTGGTGGTGCTGCGGTAGCGTTGTCGCCTCACAGTAAGATGCTGTCCGGTTCGATTCTTAGCTAGAGTGTCTTCTGCATGGAGATATGCATGAATGGGCGTACCTTCGTTGAAGGTTGTGCGTCAGGCCTGGCAAGCCGGTACGTAAAAATCAACTGCCAATCGTTAGCGGACCAGAGTTCCGCTGTGGCGACCCCTAACCGGGAAAAGCCAAAAGACACAAACAAACATAGATATGTAACTGATACATGTAAGTCCATATGAATTGTTGAAGGAGTCAGTTCTGGGCACACTATGGGTGCTGCGAAGAACACTTTTGGCTAACATCAAAGAAGGAACAATACTAATTTCATGAACTTTAATTATACTCTGACTTGGGAATGGGGTCCATTCCCATCATGGAATTACAAACCCCAAAATCTTGAAAAATTAAGCCATCAGAAACTGTACCGAACTTGTGTGGTCATATTTGTCATCTGTTGTGTATGTAAAAATAATTCCACCTTCCATGGGTTACATTAATCACATATTTCTTCACAATGTTACCACCAGAACCAAGCTAATTCTGTGCCTTACCACAGCAGGCTGATGTTAACAGAAGGGTGGCTATTACTGTAACTCTCATACTCATGACACAGCCTGAAGACAGTGGCACACAGTTCTAAAGTGTACTGGAATTGCCCCCCTACACCACAGTTGGTGGATAACTCCTTAGGTGGAGACATGGACTCACCCACTCAGCACAATGAGGACACTTCATTACAGCAGGGAGGACCCCATGCAACTCAACACTTGCTTCTTATGCACACCTTGAACCCTTGATGAAGAGGCTAGAGGAAGCAGTACCTACTGTCATACCTGAACACAGAGGTGCCAGGTGAAGTCACAGCTAGCTCCAGAGACACTTAAATCCTTGGTTGGCTAGTAGCAGATGTGCAGTAACATAGTTTAAGCTCAGGTTACTGACACTGAGAGTCAGGAAGAGATGGTTAGAGTACTGCAGGGTGTTTGTGAGGGATTGCATCAGTCATGGGGATGGCTGACTCCAGGAACAATGCCATGATGATTATCACGCACAGTATGGGTATATGCCTAGAATCCATGTCAGCCTCCATGTACACATTCAGAAAGCTTTGCAAAATGCACACTGGGAGCACAGGTGGATGTGGCCAAGAAAGTGACTGTATGTTTAGTGGACCATGCTCATCTCATGAAAGTGCTGCAAGCATTCAAGTGGATTCAGACAAAGAAGAAGGCAGCCAACCCTCATCAAACTTCCATAACACGTAGAAGATCCTATCAGTCAAGTTCTAGGTCCCACAGTATAGTTTGGTCAATGTCAAGAGGTTTCCCTGCATCCCGTAGAGCCTGCCATCAGAGCAACTCAACATCAAGCTCACATGACAGCCTTTGCTCTTGATGTATGGGAACATCACCCATACTATCCTTAGGGGTTATTGTGTATGATGCCTTTCAAATATAATTTCCAGTTTGAAAATCAGTAAGAGGAAAATAGTACACACAAAAGCAGTCCATTTCTTCACATGGCTGCTGCAGAACTTCTTTTCTGAATATGAAAAATACATAGCAGGGAATACCAAAGGGAGGAAAAATGCAAGTAGTTTGTGCTTATTAACTGTCATCATAATCTGTTTTGTGCTCTGCAGGTAAAAAAATAACAGTATAGCAATGTAGCCATAAACACGTGTCAAAACACCTGTTTTTCAACTTTCAATTCCTGCAATTTAACTAGCACTTGTGTCACTTACCCCTCAAGAGTGTATAAATGATAGCTGATAGAATTGTTATGAAAACCAGTACTTCTAATGTTGAAAAATAAGAAATATCTGATGTTTAGTGTAAGTTAATCATGCAGCACACAGCACAGCCTGCAAATAATGATGCATGAATCAAGTATTATCTTTGTAATTGTTTTTTTTTTTCCACTGTTACTAAGTAAATGTCATGGCCCATAGCTGTGGACTAGACATCACCTCTTTGCCTGTGAAGCCTTATACTGTGCACCAGCTTGCTGGAAGGATTGTCTTATTACTGATGTTGGCTGGCCACCGACACTATCTTCAGCAGTGGGAGGAATGACATAGGTCCAGTGTCAGTGTCTGGTTTTGGCAGTTGTGCTCTAGTCCAATGCATGATCATGTTGTTCAGAATCTAGCGGTCAGTAAACATCCAGCATGTAGTAGTAGAGTCAAACTGAAGGGCACCCCAGACTTGTCCAAACAACAGAAATGGGCTTTGAGCAGGCCAAACACTCCTTCAGTAACTATCCATGTCTGGGATGGGGTGGTGTTGAAGTGGTCCTCAGCAACCCTCTTGAGGTTATGGGCTGGTGTCTTTAGCCAGGGTTTGAGTGTTTAACCTGCATCACTTGAAAAATAAAACAGGAGTAGACACAAAACACATGCAACACATATCTCACAAAGCCAGTGTGCCGAACAGTCACAGCCCTTAAGACTAAACAACACACCTGATACACTTGTAATAGGTGACTCTATCATCAGGCACACTGACGTCCCACTCACCAGGCTGAACAAGGAGAGGGTCACGGTGAGCAGCCTGTCGGGCGCTAGGATCCGCCACATAACACAGGCACTCAGGTCACTCCAAGGCAAGTACAAATATGACTCAGTCATTGTCCATGCTGGTGTGAATGACCTGAGACGTACCTCCCTGGACTACATGAAAAGAGACATAAAGGAGCTCTCTGAGCATGTAGCCCAGACCGGTATGACCCTGACTTGAGTAGCATCTTACCCTCACCAAGAATGATGCCACAATATGAAGACAAGATGATCAATTTCAACAATTGGCTTAAGTACTGGTGTCATTCAAAGGGGATCCAATGCCTGTCAGCTTGGGATGATATGCTCGACAAGCCACGATGCTTCACTAGGGACGGCTTGCACCTGTCACCCCTGGGCTTTCGGATATTGGTAAAGGCTCTTGCTACCCCCATAGTGCCTTTTTTAGGCAAGGCTCAAAAGACAAACCCACCTCCATAGGTATCACAAGGGATAAGAAACTAAGAGTAATGCTACTCAACGCCAGAAGTCTAAACCTCAAGATGCACGCACTTGAAACTCTCCTTAGCATGGAGAACATCGATATCTGTGCAGTAACAGAAACCTGGTTCAGGGCTCCCGAGAGCACCCCAGCACTACCAGGTTATACCTCATACCATGCTTTTCGCCCCAAAACTTGGACCGAACCACAAAAGGAGGGGGAGTATCGATATTCATCAAAGATACCCACACCTCCAGGTTGGTGGCAAAGCACGAAGCATCAGAGACTATCCATGTGCAACTAACAGTGGGTAAAACTGCCTTCCAGTTTATAGCCTGCTACAGACCACCCTCCCAAACCCAGGAACCCCACTCGGCCTTCCTGAGAACACTGGAAAATATGAAGGTCTCTCCAAACACCATTATATTGGGCGACTTCAACTACCCAAACATAGACTGGGAGCATTACTCTAGCTCCAACACCCTAGCCCAAAGGTTCCTAGAATTTATAACCTCAAATGCTATGGAACAACTTGTTACCACTCCCACAAGAGGGGAAAACATACTGGACCTGATCATCACCAACATGGGGACTCTATGCTCCAGACCAGAAGTGTATCCCTCACTGGTAAGATCAGACCATAAACTAATCTCACTGGATATTCACATCCCGACCCCACCCCCTGCCCAGAAAACCACAGTAAAAAACTTCTAAAACGCAAATTTCACACTCCTCAAAACTGAGGTGGAATCCTTCAAAGCCCCCGGGCCTGTGGAAAATGCGGCCCAGACGTCAGAATCCTTTATAAACGCATTCTATGAACACCTTCAGGAATGCATGGATCATGCGATCCCAAATAAAACCAAGACCCAATCCTCCAAAGGCAGACGTCCTGTCTGGTGGACCCCAGCCATAAATAAACTATACAATAGAAGGAGGAAGCTACTAAATGATAGAGCAAAATCCCAAAAAGGGAAGGCATCACTGATCAGTATTAGCAAAAAACTACGGGCACTCATAAAATTGTCTAAGGCCAGCTTCGAGAGAAAATTTGCACAGGACACTAAGGATAATCACAAGGCTTTCTTTAGTTATGTTAGGAACCTGGGTGGTAATTCCCAGATATGCTCAGAATTAGTCCAAAATGACAAAAAATACACTGAACCCACAGACATTGCCAACATCCGAGCTGACAGGTTCAGCGCAAACTTCTCCCCCCCCCCCCACCAAAAGGGCAAATATCTATCCCAGCAGAGTGCTGCCCCCCTGACATCTCAGATGCTCAGGTAAGAGCCGCCCTCCAAAGCAAAAACACAGCATCAATGGGACCAGACGGTGTCCCGGCTGCGTCCTACATGAACTCCAAGAAGAGCTAAACCCAAACATAAAACTACTGTTCAATCTCAGCCTTACTACAGGATATGTGCCCAAAGAGTGGCGTACAGCAGCAGTGGTCCCTCTCCATAAAGGTGGTGCCTCAACAGGGTCATTTATGCTTTAAAATGTCCTTGTAACAAGGTGTATATAGGGGAGACCAAAAGACCTTTTAAGGTTCGTCTGTTAGAACATGTAAGGGACATTGTCAATAATAGAAATGAAAGTCCTGTTGCAAGACATTTTTCTGAAAATCATCATAATAATGATAAATTGTTACAAGCTACTATTCTAGAGCAGATTAGTGAGTGTGGGAATGACCAGCTTAAAATTAAACAAAGGCTATTGCATAAGGAAACTATTTATATATTAAAATTTAGAACTTTATACCCTAGAGGCTTAAATGAGGATTTTAATTGGAGAATGCTGTCAGTTTAACTGAATTTTTAAATAATTGATTGTTTAATTGTCTTTAATTGATGTACTTGAATTGTATATAAAGCAATGATTTATTTGTAGTCTGTACTCCTTGAAGGCGAAGGCCGAGACGTCAGAGACTTATATTTTTTTAATAAATCGTGTTTGGTGACATCCAGTCCGTTGTTGTTCTTATCTGAAGATTTGGTGTTTTGGTGCTGTTGTTCCTGGTTATTGTGTATGATGCCTTCTAAATATAATTTCCAGTTTGAAAATCAGTAAGAGGAAAATAGTACACACAAAAGCAGTCCATTTCTTCACATGGCTACTGCAGAACTTCTTTTCTGAATATGAAAAATACATAGCAGGGAATACCAAAGGGAGGAAAAATGCAAGTAGTTTGTGCTTATTAACTGTCATCATAATCTGTTTTGTGCTCTGCAGGTAAAAAAATAACAGTATAGCAGTGTAGCCATAAACACGTGTCAAAACACCTGTTTTTCAACTTTCAATTCCTGCAATTTAACTAGCACTTGTGTCACTTACCCCTCAAGAGTGTATAAATGATAGCTGATAGAATTGTTATGAAAACCAGTACTTCTAATGTTGAAAAATAAGAAATATCTGATGTTTAGTGTAAGTTAATCATGCAGCACACAGCACAGCCTGCAAATAATGATGCATGAATCAAGTATTATCTTTGTAATTGTTTTTTTTTTTCCACTGTTACTAAGTAAATGTCATGGCCCATAGCTGTGGACTAGACATCACCTCTTTGCCTGTGAAGCCTTATACTGTGCACCAGCTTGCTGGAAGGATTGTCTTATTACTGATGTTGGCTGGCCACCGACACTATCTTCAGCAGTGGGAGGAATGACATAGGTCCAGTGTCAGTGTCTGGTTTTGGCAGTTGTGCTCTAGTCCAATGCATGATCATGTTGTTCAGAATCTAGCGGTCAGTAAACATCCAGCATGTAGTAGTAGAGTCAAACTGAAGGGCACCCCAGACTTGTCCAAACAACAGAAATGGGCTTTGAGCAGGCCAAACACTCCTTCAGTAACTATCCATGTCTGGGATGGGGTGGTGTTGAAGTGGTCCTCAGCAACCCTCTTGAGGTTATGGGCTGGTGTCTTTAGCCAGGGTTTGAGTGTTTAACCTGCATCACTTGAAAAATAAAACAGGGAGTAGACACAAAACACATGCAACACATATCTCACAAAGCCAGTGTGCCGAACAGTCACAGCCCTTAAGACTAAACAACACACCTGATACACTTGTAATAGGTGACTCTATCATCAGGCACACTGACGTCCCACTCACCAGGCTGAACAAGGAGAGGGTCACGGTGAGCAGCCTGTCAGGCGCTAGGATCCGCCACATAACACAGGCACTCAGGTCACTCCAAGGCAAGTACAAATATGACTCAGTCATTGTCCATGCTGGTGTGAATGACCTGAGACGTACCTCCCTGGACTACATGAAAAGAGACATAAAGGAGCTCTCTGAGCATGTAGCCCAGACCGGTATGACCCTGACCTTGAGTAGCATCTTACCCTCACCAAGAATGATGCCACAATATGAAGACAAGATGATCAATTTCAACAATTGGCTTAAGTACTGGTGTCATTCAAAGGGGATCCAATGCCTGTCAGCTTGGGATGATATGCTCGACAAGCCACGATGCTTCACTAGGGACGGCTTGCACCTGTCACCCCTGGGCTTTCGGATATTGGCAAAGGCTCTTGCTACCCCCATAGTGCCTTTTTTAGGCAAGGCTCAAAAGACAAACCCACCTCCATAGGTATCACAAGGGATAAGAAACTAAGAGTAATGCTACTCAACGCCAGAAGTCTAAACCTCAAGATGCACGCACTTGAAACTCTCCTTAGCATGGAGAACATCGATATCTGTGCAGTAACAGAAACCTGGTTCAGGGCTCCCGAGAGCACCCCAGCACTACCAGGTTATACCTCATACCATGCTTTTCGCCCCAAAACTTGGACCGAACCACAAAAGGAGGGAGTATCGATATTCATCAAAGATACCCACACCTCCAGGTTGGTGGCAAAGCACGAAGCATCAGAGACTATCCATGTGCAACTAACAGTGGGTAAAACTGCCTTCCAGTTTATAGCCTGCTACAGACCACCCTCCCAAACCCAGGAACCCCACTCGGCCTTCCTGAGAACACTGGAAAATATGAAGGTCTCTCCAAACACCATTATATTGGGCGACTTCAACTACCCAAACATAGACTGGGAGCATTACTCTAGCTCCAACACCCTAGCCCAAAGGTTCCTAGAATTTATAAACTCAAATGCTATGGAACAACTTGTTACCACTCCCACAAGAGGGGAAAACATACTGGACCTGATCATCACCAACATGGGGACTCTATGCTCCAGACCAGAAGTGTATCCCTCACTGGTAAGATCAGACCATAAACTAATCTCACTGGATATTCACATCCCGACCCCACCCCCTGCCCAGAAAACCACAGTGAAAAACTTCTCTAAAGCAAATTTCACACTCCTCAAAACCGAGGTGGAATCCTTCAAAGCCCCCGGGCCTGTGGAAAATGCGGCCCAGACCTCAGAATCCTTTATAAACGCATTCTATGAACACCTTCAGGAATGCATGGATCATGCGATCCCAAATAAAACCAAGACCCAATCCTCCAAAGGCAGACGTCCTGTCTGGTGGACCCCAGCCATAAATAAAGTATACAATAGAAGGAGGAAGCTACTAAATGATAGAGCAAAATCCCAAAAAGGGAAGGCATCACTGATCAGTATTAGCAAAAAACTACGGGCACTCATAAAATTGTCTAAGGCCAGCTTCGAGAGAAAATTGCACAGGACACTAAGGATAATCACAAGGGTTTCTTTAGTTATGTTAGGAACCTGGGTGGTAATTCCCAGATATGCTCAGAATTAGTCCAAAATGACAAAAATACACTGAACCCACAGACATTGCCAACATCCGAGCGGAGAGGTTCAGCGCAAACTTCTCCCCACCAAAAGCCCAAATATCTATCTCAGCACACTGCTGCCCCCTGACATCTCAGATGCTCAGGTAAGAGCCCCTCTCCAAAGCAAAAACACAGCATCAATGGGACCAGACGGTGTCCCGGGCTGCGCCCTACATGAACTCCAAGAAGAGCTAAACCCAAACATAAAACTACTGTTCAATCTCAGCCTTACTACAGGATATGTGCCCAAAGAGTGGCATACAGCAACAGTGGTCCCTCTCCATAAAGTTGGTGCCTCAACGGATCCTGGAAACTATTGCCCCATAAGCCTGACTAGCTTGGTCTGCAAAGCTATGGAAAGGATCATCATGGACCTCATAAATAAAGATATTGGGGACCTACAGACACTGGATCCTACCCAGTTTGGCTTTGTTAAGGGCAGATCCTGCCTCTTAAACCTGGTTGATTTCTTTGAAACAGTCACCAAGGCCATTGACGAGGGGAAGGTGGTTCACACAGCCTACCTGGACCTCGCAAAAGCCTTCGATACAATACACCACTCGGGCATTATAGATAAGCTCACCAGCTTAAATATAAACCCCTATGTCACTAGATGGATTGCAAACTGGCTCAAGGACAGGACCCACATGGTTAGAATTGCTGGAGCCATGTCAGACTCCAAACCAGTTACAAGTGGTATCCCACAAGGCTCAGTTCTGGGACCTCTCTTGTTCGGTATATATTTCTCAGAGGTACAGGCCAACATGGAAGGACTGTGGCTGACCAAGTTCGCAGATGACTGCAAACTGGGCGCCATAATCGACTCTCCAGCCGACACAAGCATCCTCCAAAAGGGCCTCATAGAAACAGACAACTGGTGCCAGAGCCATGGCCTCAAGCTAAATGCCAAAAGTGTATAGTCATCCCCTTTGGCAAAAACAAAGTGCCCACAAATTACCACATAGGTGGCAATCCATTAAGTACAGAAGAAGTAATTAGGGACCTGGGGACCCAAGTTGATAGCAATCTCTCATTTGACAACCACGTGGCCAAAGTGGTTAGAAAAACATTTTATATAGCCCACCTAATCATGAAGGGATTCACATCTAGATCAGGGAGGTCATCTTGCCTCTTTACTCATCCCTCATCAGGCCCATAATTGAGTACAATGCCCCTTTTGGGATGTACCTTACCAGACACCTGCAGCAACTGGAAAGACCCCAAAAGTACCTCACCAAGAGGATCAAAGGGCTCAAACAGATGCCATATGCTGCCCGGTTAAAGAAACTCCAGCTCTACTCAGTGGCATACTGCCTGTTCAGAGGCGATCTGTGCCTGACGTATAAAGCCATGTCCAACCCGAATTAATGGACATGCTGCACCTCAGAAAATCCAAATCCTATCGAGCACGCTCGAGAGACTTGAACCTCAGCACTGAAATAAATAGGACATGCTGGAGGGACAGATTCATAACCCAGAGGCTCCCTTCACTCTGGAATAAAATCCCAGTCCAGGTTAGGCAGAGTCCCTCATTGACTCTATTCAAGAGGAATCTTGATGAGTGGATGGGAGATCATAGGTTTACCCCAGGTATCACTTCTGTGTCACTGTTAGACAGAGGCACAGTATACTAACCTCGAAAAAGGGCATAGCAAAATAAATTTAAAATGGGTGGTGAAAGCCAAACACATTCTGGCTAGGCTTATAAATGCCCTAGGGCAGATAGCCTAGTATGAACCTATGAACCTATAAGAAGAAATGAGGTAAATTACTCAGTAGTACCTATAGCACTCTATAGATACAGAAATACCTATGGTCAGGAACATTAAAATGTTTGCTCTTACAAACAAGGTATCCATGAGGAATCCTACCATGCAGGAAGAGGTAGTAGAGTAAGCTTGTGTATTAAATATGAGAATCAAGGGAACTGCCAGGATGCTGGGCTGACACATTGGTAATGTGCCTCTCATGTGTTACACACTATGTGGCAGCTAATAGAATTGTATCCCTTCCTGTTCCAGTACTGTTTCCCCGCATGGTCCAGATGGAGCCGTAATGGCAGCATCACAGTAAGCATCTTAGGAAAGCATGCTATCCCATATAAGGCATGCATGATACTGGAATGGTCCTAAGGTGACACCAGGAAATAGATTTACTGATCCACATGTTCCAAGAATATTTTGAGGAACTGCTCAAGTATCGTCAAGGCAGAAACCTGTTCGATAACAAATGTATCCCATTTTGTCTCTACAAGGTCCCTTTAGCAGGTTTAGTGAGGGTTACACATACCTTGGCATACACTGGCATATACAGTTCCTGCATCTCCCCCAGTCCCTATCTGTGGGCCATGCAAACTCATTAAAGCTTGTACTATGTCCCTGTACACTTTGACTCCATCCAAAACTTCCTGATCGACAAAGTTCAGATGGGACATACTTGCTTATATCATCTTCTTCTTCTTGGCTGGTGAGTGCTGCTAAGCACACCTGGTTGTGGCAGAGCTGAGAATGGGAAACAGCACAAGGGCAAAGCCAACTATCTCCATGGATTACAAAATAAATAACAAAGGCACTACTTTGCTTTTTTATAAACATTCTGTGCACAAAGCAAATACAAATCAAAAAGTGACTATAATTAGTAAAAAGGTGGGAAGAGGTCCTAATTTGCATCAGATAGTCACAGCTTTCTCACATATTTCTTGTTTATCTCTTTATTATACCTGCATTTGTGTACTGCTTTATCAGACTACTTGTAATGACTGTGCCTAAGCACAGCTGGTGTCTCTGAATCTTTCCTTAGCTGTAGTTAGGTGCAGCCAGTGCAAACTCCTGCTGTCTCAATGCAATGACTATGAATACTGCTCTAAATATCCTCATACTGGAATATTATAGTATATAGCTAAATATCTAAGATGGCAGTGGATTGGGGTGTATTTGACATATTCTGAATATTTTTAATATTATATACAACTGTTTGATGATAATCTTTAGAACATTATGTTTTTTACTAGAATAAATGGTTCTGTTCTCACCAACAAGAGGTATAACATTTCAGTATAGTCACAGCTTTACACTTTTGTGGCTTGTGGCAGTGTGGTTCTCACACTCATCATCATCATCATCAACCTCCCTTTTTCCATTTTTTCATGGTACTGGTGAACTACATTAATTGTAAACAGATGTCTTGTTTCACAACCATTCTCCTACCTTCTTTGGCAGTCATGTCAAACTGTCACTGGTGTTCTCTCATGCAATCCATCATCTCTTGGTTGGGTGTCCTTGTCTATACTTGCTGCCTTCCTGCCTCTCCCAAATTTGCTTTACCAAATTGTCTTCTACTTTCTTGCACATGTGACTGTACCACTGTCATCTATTGTCCTTGACCTTATTTACAACTGAGGTTACTTTGCCTTCCAATCTGATGTCCTCCTGTATTTGTCTGTCACACACTGCACATTCCATTACCCATATCAGGCATTTCATCTCCATCACCTCAAGGTTCCCCAGTTGCTCCACCTTCATTGCTCATGTTTCTCTGCCATATAGTACTATTTGTTGCTTCACTGTTTGGTACACCTTACTTTTCAGTCTCTTTGGCATTCTTCTGAAATGCAGTGTCTATTCCTTACCCTTTGTACCAGTTGGCTCTACATTTGAGCTCCTTAGTCAGGCTTCCCTTCTCCTTAACCACACCTTGCAAATACTTGAAGCAGTTAATCTTTTCTACTATTTACCCCTCTATTTCAATTTTCAGCTTTTACTGTCTGTACTCAGTTAAATTTCATATGCTTTCAGTTTTGCATTCCAGTTTCTTATAATTTGCTTAAGTTCATGTTCAGGCTTGTTGATCTGTCTCCTCCAGTCTGTTCGTTAATGTAGTCCATCACCAGCATGAACAGTAGTGGGCTCAGAGCTGAACCTTGATGCACACCCACCACCACTGAGAACCCCTCTTTGAGGCTAAATACTGTTTGTACTTGTGTCATTGGATCCAGTAGTGTTTTGGGGTATTGAACCATCCCAAGACTGCCCAAATAAGCTTTCTTGGCATCTTTCATATGCTATTTATAAGTATAGGAATTACAGTTGGGTGCATTGCTCACAACCAGCTTCTTTTCAACTATCTGTCTCACTTCAACCCTCAGGTCAGATGTACTGCATCCTGATATGAATTTGAACTGCTCGTCTCCTATCTAACTTGATACTACTCTGTGTATGCCTTTATAACTCACCATCTCCAGACTTTCATGCAGTGTGAGAGGAGTTTGATGTCTGTGTATCACCTCCATTTGTGAATATCCTCTTTGTTTTTGTACATTGGTAATAGAATGCTTATTCGTAAGTCATGGGGATATGCCTTTTTCTGCATGTGGCAGTACAGCTTCTGTGCTATTTTCTTTATTCAGAAGCTTCTTGAAATATTCCTTCATCTGTCTTTGATGCCTTCTGGCCTGGTGAGCAGATTGTTTTACTGTACCTTATGATTTGATCCTGCTTGCTTCTTTACCTTTCTATTATTGCCTTGGAATCTGGTAGAGCTGCTTTGTGCCATCTGCTGAATCACTTTCCAGATGCTTTCAAGAAGATTGTGATTCCTTCACAGTCATTCTAGAATTAGCTTCCAGGTTGGAGGTTACTGGGATAGTTTAACCCTTTGTTGAGCATTTACCTATAATGTCTTGAAAGTTTTATCTGGGTACGTGTATATGTGGAAAGAAATACTTAGATAATGGTATCTGTCTAAATTGTAAAACTAAGCATTGCATTGAAAATAAAGGATGATCACAGTGAGAATATGTGTTTTGTATTTTGAATCATGCTGCATCCACTGACTGTGTGCACTTGATTTAGGTTATCTATGATGACATGATTTACAACTGAAAGTAAATAGCTGAAGTGTTAATTTTTGGGTACATTAAGATCTTTAGGTTTAGTGGCAGATATTTGTATGAAGTTAATTTTGTTCTGTCAGCACCACTTCCATTTTGGAGTATATTAAGAACATTATGCATATATTATTAACAAGTTAGATAAAATTGATGTTTTACATAGGCATTACTTCTTGTAATTAAATGGGCAACAAGACTCCATCTACAACACCAATCACGTATCAGTCTTGGAATAATCCTTGTGTAAATATTACTGCTAAAAATAAAATATTAAATTGCCCTTTGAAAGTAAAACCATATCTACATTTTTGCAAGAGATTAAAATATTAGAAGCAAATAGCATAAATGAATGGAAGAAAGTCTAAAACCAATTCTCTTTGCTGATATCTGAACAAACTGTTCACCAGTTTGTAAAACTGAATATCATCAAGAAATGACATACAGTCTACATAGACATTGAAATCCATAATCACAGTAGCCTCAACCTTATCTACTTTTATTACACTAATGTTCTTATCTGAGCTTAAATTAACTAATGCTTCTTTTTCCACTTTTAATAAATTGCAGAATATTTTATATTGTTTAGTGTTTAACAGCTCCTTAATATTCTTAGCACAGATATTTTTAAATGCTTCTTTTGTAGGGTGCGAGGGGGGGGTTAAACATAATACGAATAAAAAACTCATCTTGCCCACTCTGTGTTTTACTTATCCCTAATAACACTTGCAAATTCAATTTTCCATTAAAGTCTTTTAATCCAAATTAGTTTGCATCACTTTTTCTCTTCCAGAAGGAAGGAAGGAAAGAATATTCCTTTTGCAAAATGTTAATGTATTTTGTTAAAATTTTACTTGACAAATTTTTTAAAATCATTATTATTAATGACTAGTACCTGCTACTGTCACTGTATGTCCTTTTGTGATAAATGGCTTGTTATTTTTCTACTGCCTGTTCAGAGGCAGTATGCCTGTCTTGACGATCTCCACCCACAACATCCTGTAGATATATACCTATATCAGTATATGTATGTGTATATATATATATATATATATATATATATATATATATATATATATATATATATATATATATATAGTCCAAAAACACACTGCATAAAAATTCCACAGATGCAAAACTACAGGATTTTATAAACAAAATTCAAGTTAAGCATTTCTGTCTGTGTCAATGAAAGACTTCATCAGAATTGTTACTTCAAGTGAATGAAAACCTGACAAACTTTTTCTAAAAGGAGAATGCAAGAGACTTAAACTAGTTGTACTAAAGTTGCATCAAATTAAAAAGTGATTACATTTATCGTTTATTTTATTTATTGACATTTATTTACTGGGAAACTCCAATTGGGCACAGGTGCCATTTTTCAAAGGAGGCCTGGGGAGGAAAGCTCCAAGGTATCATATTTAATGCAATCAGTAGCTAGAATAACTAGTTTATAATGCAGTTTCAATGAATACCTAGCATAATATTCAGTTTAATAAAATTTGTGTTGATATTAAAAACATTAAATTTACAAGCCTTCTGTTAAGATTTTACAGATAGAAGAGAGTAGCATAAGATAGGTAGGACTAATTTAAGAAATACAATAGAGTGAGGTATTGGAGAAGATAAATAAGTCTGAGTGTTAATAGAGGAGTAGTGATGGACTAATGACTTGGTTGTGATAATTAGAAGTAGATATAGTAGTTAAAGAAGTACAATAAAGTGAGGTATTAGAAAGGGATATGCAGGTTAAGTTATTTAGTGCTTTATAGGGAGGTATAAGAAAGGTGATGAAGGGTGTTAGAGAGCTATGTTCTAGATGAGGAACAGGGAGAAAGCCAGGTGGCAAAGAAGAAGTCTTTTAGTAATGGTTTGAAAAGATGAAGGTATGTGATAAACTTGATTGATATAAGAGTTTTATTCCAAGCTCTAGCTACACTGTCAGAATAGAGACTGACCCAGCAGTCCTTTGGTGTTTGTAGACAATATGCAGTTGTTTATTATTTGACCAAAGGAGAAGATTTGGAAGATAGTATTGGAATAGGGGTTTAATTGCTGGGCAGGCAAATTGGGTATGGGTAATTTTATGGGTTAAGGTGAACCAAGTATAAGATAGGTGGTGAGGAAGCTTGAGTCTGTTAAACATTTTTAGTACTAAACAGTGGTGGGTACAGTAAGGCTTTGTGCAAGCTGTCTGGTGACTTTGTTATAGCACTGTTCATGTTTAGAATTAAGTGAGGCTTGTAGGTTGGTCATGATAGAGGCTCCATATAGGATAGAGGGTAAGAGGTAAGTGATAGCTAGAGTTGCCTTGGCAGAGTCTATAAGGAACTTCTTTGCTCTATATAGGATGCCTAATTTTTGATGGGATTACTTGATGCTGTTGTGGATATGTAAATTGAACTTAAGATTATTGTCGATTATCATGATAAGTAGTTATGTATGTGGGGTAATCATGGCATTATTTAAGGAGGAAATTTTAAAGTTGTTTTTTTCATGCAAATGGGATTTTAGAAAAAAGAGAAGTAATTTAGTTTTTTTGGGAGATTTAGTAGCAGGTGATTATCCTGTAGCCAACTTTTAACAGAGTTAAAGGCTTCTTGAATAATGCTCTGAAGATGTAGTAAGTTGTCAGAAATGTACTTTAGGGTAGATCTGTCCGTCCATCCACCCACAACCCCTTTTCCCATTTTTGCACATGCAGTCAGGGTGTCACTTCAACAGTAACAATCATCTAGTGCTAAGGTTCACAACATTAGGAGGCTAGCCCTGTCGCAGTGTATTTGTTTGGAAAGGAAATGCTTTAATTTATTTATTTCAAGTAAAGAATGTTATCATTTAACTATGAATGATTGGGGACATTAGTGTATTAATTTGATTAAGGTAAGGATTTATGCATTTTTACCAGTCTGTCTTCTGTTTTCACCAGTCTGCCTTCAATTATGCTGTATTTGATCATTGAAGAGTGACAGCTCAAAGTTAATTGCTATAATTTTAATATTAAGGCCTGACTTATTTTAAGGAGTAAATGGTCAGGTACATTTTGTTTTGTTTTGTTTGTTTCAACAAAATGGTGACAACATACCTTAAAACTGGCGAGGGAGGATGTTGGTGCCATACAGTTGCCATTTATTCTCCCCACATTCTGGGAAATATGTAAGCATGAGTGCAGAATAATTTTGGTCAAGTTAATTAATTACTGTTGGTAAAATTATACTGGTAGAATAAATTTGGTCAAGTTAACTAATTATTGTTGGTAAAATTGCAATGAAACAAACTGGGCTCATCCTGAGATGGGTGAAATTTTTTGAGCACTAAGAGATTATGAGTATAAAATGTAACTGTACAGTATTAAGCTCATTTGGGTGTGACGGCATGGCAGTTATGCAAGGCAACAATGAGCATTTACTATAAATATTTAAGGATAGTTTGCTCTTTATATATTAATTCGTACAAGTGGGATGTATGCTCTTTTTTTCCCAAACATCTTCCACATATGACAAAGACAATCTTACATTTATATAAATGAAAAACATACAAAATATCACTTTAGTTGCAAAAAGTTTACATCACAGACACCACTGAAACAACTGTAGCTGTAAACATTATACAGCACTTATAAACCATCCAGTCATTGTCACTTAAGCATTACATAGCTCATTCAAATCCTGCCTCTTAAACCTCGTTCCTGCTCTGCATATATTGTTCCCACAATTCCCATTTTTTCCTATGTAGTTTGCTCCTTCCCTTTTCTAAAGATCCCAATTCCAGTTGTTTTATCTCTGTTACTATATTCACTACTTCTAGTAAAGTTGGTCTAGACCTTGATTTCCATTTTCTAGTAATTGTTTTTTTGGCAGCTGCCATAATTAGACTCAGCAAGGCTTTACTATGTCTAGGCAATTCCATTTCTGTAGCATAACTCAAAAAAATAATCTCCCCAGTCAATCCAATCTGCTCACCCAGCATCTCCGACAGAGCGGCCTGCAGGGAGTCCCAAAAGTCTGGCAGCTCATCACACTTCCAAAAAACGTGTTCCCAGCTACCTCTTTCTTGGCTGTCACACCTCTAACATTTGCTATCCACCTGAGTAAAAATTCTTTGGAGTCTACTTGGGGTATAAAAATACTTAAAGAAATGCTTCCAGGCAAAGATCCTAAATCTTCTAGACTTTGTTGCATATTTGGGAGATATACATATATCCCCCATTGTCTCTTTGTGAATTGCTTATACAATTTATATTCTTAATCCTTTCTAAGCTCATCTGATTTATTTTTATAATTATCATGCAATATTCTATATGCTTTACTAATTATTCCTTTTTTAATGGCAGCTTCTGTTCTAGAGTCTATTAAAAACTCTACTAGTGCTGGTCTTTCATTAGGACTCCCCTATTTCTTTCTCTTTGCCTATACTCTGATATCAATACTTGATAGGGAAGGCAATTTCCAACCTGCACTCCAAATAAATTCTTGGCCTCCTCCCATTCTATTACCTTTCCCTTTCTAGTTATTTGCTCCCAATTCCTTTGTCCTTTGCCAGTTTTCTACAATAAATTCCAGCCCCCTCTTGCCTATTATCTGTATCCCTGAACACAGTCAATCCTATTGGCAAAATCTCTTTCTCCATTCTTGTGCTCGTTTGGTTCTTAAAATACTCCCTGCTATTTTATTACTATAACACTCTGTATGATGTTGGTTGTTCTCCTTAAGAGTCTGCATCCAAAATCCCAATCTCTCCTTATTTCGTGAGCTTCCTCCCTGTGTCAGCATCATCCCTTTCCAGTTTGAATTTTAGTTTTCCACTTGTGCTTTGTATAAGACCCTTAACTGTGTTGCTCTAAAATACCCCCTCAAATTACGTAATCCTAGTCCATCTTGTTCTATTGGTAGAATCATCTTATCTCACTTGACCCTTGCTGTCTTCCCTTACCAGATAAAATATTTCAACTCTTTTCTTAATTGCTATTCACAACTTCTCCTCAGGCTGATAACAGTATATCTGACCTGTGTATAAGACTAAAGGGACTAAAAACATTTTAATGGCTTGTATCTTAGTATCCATAGCCATATAAAAACTTCTAGTTTCTCAATTTTTGGATCATGTTCTGTTTAGTGTCTTTCCACATATCCTTAGCTGCCACCATTGAGTCATTTCTAATCCATACACCTAAATACTTAATTTTATCATGTCCCCATAAATATGGATATTGTTGGACCAATTCATATGTGGGTACATAATTTACCGCTATTACCTTTGTTTTAGCTTCATTAATTTTGCATCCTGAAAACATTTGAAACTGTCTTAAAATGTTCTACAACACTCTAATGTCCCTTTCTGGTTTTGTCATGTATAAAATAATATCATCTGCAAATAGAAACTGATTTTCCTGACTACCATACCAATTATATCCTTGAATTTCTGAGCCCCTTATTTTCTTTGCCAATGGTTCTAAATATAATGCAAACAACAAAGGGGAAAGTGGACAACCCTGCCTGGATCCTCTACTCAAGCAGAAATTATCGGAGAGGACCCCACCCACTTTAATTCACACCTTCGATCCCTCATATATTCTTCTAATTGATCTTATAATTGTATCAGGGAAAGCAAATACTTCCATTGCCCTGCTCATGAAGTCCCATGCTACTCTGTCAAATGCTTTCTCTGCATCAAGACCCACCAATAAAATTGGTACTTTCTTACATTCTGCTTCCCCCTGGATCATCAATGTTCTGTTAATATTGTCAAATGTTTGCCTCCCCTCCACAAAACCACACTGATCCATATCTGTCAATTTTGGTATCACTCTTGCCATTCTTTTAGCCATTATAGGCAAAGTGGGATTTATACTGTTATACTACTGGTTCCATTGCACATTAAATGTTGATATTAGTGGAGTAGGAATTAAAGCTTGTAGTTCAGTGGCATAGCTAGAGTTTGTGTCACCCAGGTCTGTCTTTACTTCCCCTCCCCCTCACAAAATCATGGTCAAGTGGGGCCCCCCATACACAGCCATTCCAGTGTTCCATTACTTGGCTATTTCTCCCCATTTACCATAAATACTGTAATCTGCATACTGCTTTATGCTTTACGTATACAATGATTATTTGGATTTAATTTAAAACTTTTATTTTAAATTCTATAGCACAAGCACTGATAGACATCTGCTAAACAAAGCAATACAGTCTCACAATGAAAACAGACTTAGCATTAAAACTTCTCTGTCCTTGAAACTCACATTCATTGAAACAGCATTGAAACCCACATTCAAAGAAAAGGCATCTGGCTAGTGGCAAATAAAGTTTACCTTTGGGTTGTTTTCAAATCATAGGCCCCTTGCACACATATTTAGGGCAATGTAAACATACATGTGTACTTTGATTTACCTTCCTGATTCTATTAAATTATATTCCTTTTATAATACAGCACACTTGTTAGAGCATGTTTTAAATTTATTGTTTTGAACATTTTTCCAGTAAGCAATGAAACAAAATGTATGAACCAATAATGAGAAAACTGCTCAATTCAGAATGTTTCCATCATAAAAGTCTACTAAATCTTCTGTCATTGCAGTTCACCAGTATTAGTAAATATGCAAGATCTCTACAGAAGTAAAAAGGCATATAAATAATTTCCCATTAAAGAGACCTGTAACTAATGAAGAGGTTGCTACTAGCAAACAACTTTATATTTTATTGTTTCATCTATAAGTACAGTGCCTGTTGCCCTTGAAGAATAAATTGTCTATGTTATATTAAAAATGGTACTGTAAGCTGGTAATATTACAATAAGGAATCAATGTCAAACCTGATAACAGGTTAATAGTTACTAGGCATCTCCTCCAGAGGAGGACATTCTCATGACTGCAGCATCCACTCCCTTTAAAGTACAACACAGTACAGTATCAGCAAACCATCTACATACTGTGGGAGTAGAACCCACAGTCTCCTGCATCAAAAGCAAGTATACTACCTGTTGGGCTACTAACAATGCTTTTAAGTACTTTAGCATAATAGTGATATCATTTGCTAAACAACAATTGCATGTTGGAAACAGACTTGGCATAAGCAGCACTAAACTCTTCCCCTAAAGCTCTTGGCTCCTTGTAAAATGAATTTGACACTCAACTATATCTCCTAGTTATGCAGCACAAGAAATCTGGAAAAAGCCAAAATTTATGGGGAGGGGGCAAAGGCCCAAAACCAAGGACACATTTTAAGCATTGCTTGTATACCCTGAAAGTTGCTAGAATAAAATGTTTTGTGTTACCATGCATTTCCTGAAAGATAGGAAGACTGAAATTAATGTCTGCCATTATTTACTGACTTCAGTCCTCACTGATTTGCCAGAAAACTACAAATATTAAGAGGAATAAACCAAAAGTATGAGCCAAGCCAAAATTTTGTGGACTCATCTCCTTGAATCTGAAGTGGTAGTAGGGGCAGAGAATTCAGGCTGTTGTTTCCTTGTACCTAAGGTACAGAGTTTGAGCCTGAGTAATACTAACCACCAGGTATCCCTAACTGTGACATTTTATACACACACACACACACACACACACACACACGCATAAATTTGTTACACACACATCGAACACTTACAAATTCATTATATACACATAGCACATTGAACACATACAAATTTGTTACACACACATAGCAGATCAAACACTTACAAATTTATTACACACACATAGCAGATTGAACACTTACAAATTCTGTGAACAAGGTAAAGCTTACAAATTCCGTGAATGAAGTAAAGTAGCAGCCTTAAGAACATTTACAAATTAAGCAGCTAAAGCAGATCGAAAACTTACAAGAACATTTGCTGCAGCAGCTCTTTGCTCTAATGTATTTAAAATTGCATGTAGGCAGAAAGAAGAACAGGACATCTGTGCGATAACATATGCACAGATGTGACGTGACACCGGACTGTTCTTAAAGAAGAATGCTCTTAAAAACAAAAACAGTATTTTTTAATTAAAGTAAATGTGACAGTAAGTAAATGTGACAGTCCCAAAAGTGCCTCCTGGGGTGGACTGCCCCTCTCGTCCCCCCCCCAGCTTTACCCACTGCTGTAGTTGCTGTCTAACAAAAACTATCTTCCAATATTCACTGGACTATTTTCTGCTCACGGATCTGTCACAGTGTTTACCAGGGAGTCAGTGGAAACACTCACACTGACTTCTAAATTGTAATTCGACTAAAAGTAATATCTCTGTCCACAACTTATAGAGTGAAATGATATTTTTAGCATTCCTGACTTGTCATGTGACCAATATAGCCTTAGTCTGTCTATAAACAGGCAAAAGGGAAAATAAGCTAGAAGAAGCAAAAAAATTTCACCTTAAAATTTTATCTTAAGCAGGCTTAACATCTGAAAGCCTTCACATCTCCAGCAGTGGGATGACACCAAGCAGGTCTTTTTGAGATATCCTTAAAAAAAAGCAAGTGCAAGTTTCTCAACTTTAATCATACCCACCCTCTTATGCAGAGAAAATATTAGAAACCAACATTGTGTTTTTAAGCTGTAGCTAGACACTATCTCATTAGCTTACCATTTACCCATTCACAGGTATGAGCTTGTTAATCAGCTATTATGTTGTGGAGCATGCACATTTACTTGTCAATATGTTTTTTAGATTTCTCTTTCATTTGTGTGTGTGTGTGTGTATATATATATATATATATATATATATATATATATATATATGTGTGTATATAATATATAAATAAGTATAAATTATCAATACCATAGAATAGACTTATTAATGATCATCATACTTAATTTCAGTCAGATTTTGTAAAGCTTATCCCAGAATAGGCACAGGAGCCCTTCTCTCAGTCCCTTAAGGAGGTGCAGCTGGAGCATCTGTAGGAGAGGCATTATAATCAACAGTGGCTGCTCTTGAAACCCAACAGCTATATTGTTTTAACCTTCTCATTGAAGTGATCCCTGGGTCTGTCTGATATGAAGCTATATAGACTGAAAGATGCACCTTACCTCACTGCTGTCGGTGGCCCAGTCCCATTGTCTAATCCTATTAATCAAAGTTGAAGATTCAGGAACAGCTGCTAAGTCAGAATTGTGCCAGTTATTATTATCATCTCTATTCTTTGGATTCTGATAGGCAGACTATTTCAAAATTTATGTTGTAAGTCCACTGTAGGGAAACAGGAATACTATACAACATACATTTTCCATGGAGCATAACCTCCTTCACCTTCCTTAAAAGGGTCAAGTATGCATTTTAGATTACTGAATATCTATAAAGAGTAGAGCCTTCAAAATGGATTCAATGTATTTTTTAATCCATCACAATCACATGTAAAGCATACCTTTTAACTCCTTAGCACAATAATTCTGAAAAAGCCAAAAATAATAGGGGACTTAACATCAGGGACAGATTTTAAATATTGCTCAAATAAACTTAGAAAGTTGCTTGAATAACAAGTTTTATTTTAGCATGCATTTTATGAAAGATATTAAATCTAATTTGTATTGGCTTGCATATGTAATTGGAGCTTTTCTCCTCGAGTCTCCACTGAAAATAGGCCTTTAGGTCAGTTGGACCAACCCGGTTAACAAATGACAATAAATAAATAAATAAATCTAAAACTCAAACATTGGGAATTATTTAGTGACTTCAGATCTCAATGATTTACCTGAAAAACACAAACTTTTTGAAACTAGGACAAAAATACGAGGTAAAAATCTGGGCATTCTATGAAACACTGGACTGTTGAGAGGTATGCTGTAAAGATTTGTCTATCTCTAGATCAGATAATGTATTCCACTCATTCCTATATGCTTTTTATTCCCTTCCCAGCTTAAAAACCACTATAGATGTGGTTAGACCTTAGGATTTGCAATATGATGCTCTTATAAATCTATTCCTTAGCTAATCTTAATGGTGGTATGCCACTGGTGAGTCCCAAAGCCACTATCTAACCATTCAAAGATGACATAGCTTAATGGGAATTATATAAGGAGACATGTTTGGCTAGGCCTTATTTTGTTTAAATGTGAGAGAAAGGTTTTAAATCATCCACTCTCTGTGGTTTACAAAGTTCTAAAGGTATGTATATCTGCCTGCTGCCCTTGGGTCAGAATGTATGCTGCTCCACCTAAACTCATATGTGGGGGTATGTGTACAATGGAAAAAAATTATCTTATGGGCTGGTTGAGCCTACCCTCTTCCTCAGCAATCTTAAATATGCAAATTAAAATGCATCATTATTTCAGATGGCAGGGAGCAAATGTCATATGAAAGCTCAGCCTAGCTGTGGAGTCTGGGATCTAGCTCCGCCTAGTATGGAGGGTTTATTTTAGTCTCTGCACACCTTTGTAAAGTAAAGGCTACCTCATACTTCAGCAGATCTGAGGTTTCAACCCTCTTCTCTCAGTGTCTGTCATTTTATGGGGTTTCAACTTAGCTCTACAGCCCTCCCATACAAAGATTTTTAAAGCCTGTGGATTCATAAGCTACATTGACATTATTTGTCAGTCTGAAGTCACAGACATCATTAAAATGTGGGCAGAGGGGAAAGAGAAGGAAGTAGTAGTCCACAAAAATCACAAAAATGGATAGGCCAAAGAAGAGCCATAAAGGCGATGAAGTGGACTATTGAGGATAAGAAAGAAATTATGTATTGTTACTATTATGCAAAAAGCCTAGAATTTCCAGACACAATATATACAAAATGATAAAGAGAGAAATTAGAGGAAAGAAAAATACTTCCACAGGAAAAACTGTCAAAAGCTTCAAATGAAAATTTGTGTTCATTAATACAACAGATTTGTGAACAACAGTTTATAAATCAAGAAACTTTGATCTTTTTGGAAAAAGAAGCATCTGAGGAAGTGCTAAAATATAAACAACAAAACCTAGAGATACTTGAAAAGTATAAAAAAGAAATATGGACATGGGAAAGAAAGGGAGATTTGATATGGTGCAATATTTATGCAAAGGATAAAGCCAAATTAATCAATATAAAGAAGGCAGCCCCAAAGATATTCAAAGAGAAATACAGGCAAAGGCGTCTGGATATGGAAAATTTCAAAATAAAAAAAATATCACAAAGAGGGAATGCAGAAAAGAAGATTAGTAAAGTAGAAGTAAAAAAAAATAGTTATGGAGTACCTGCAAAGGGAAAGATTTGTTGTAGAAGGTCTAACACAGGTTACATCACAGCATGATGGACTGAGTCCTAAACGTGAGGGAAACCGGAAGATCAGGAGACATCTGAAGAAGAAATATGGACATGGGAAAGAAAATGAGATTTAATATGGTGTAATATTTATGCAAAGGACAAAGCAAAACTTACCAATGCAAAGAGAGCGGTACCAAATATATTTGAAGAGAAATACAGGCAAAGGAATCTGGACATGGAAAACTTTAAAATACAAAAAATAAGAAGACAAAGAGGAAAGTAGAAAAGGAGATTAGTAATGGAGAAGTTAAAGAAATATAAATTTTGGTTATGGAGTACATGCAAAGTGAAGGATTCAGTGTATAAAATCTAATTCAGAAAGCACTACATCAGGATAGAGCAATGGATATCCAAATTAAGGGGAAACCAGTGGAACAGGAAGCAATTGGTCAGATGCCATATAAAAATATTTTGGAGCTTTCCACTGGAAACCAGTATAAATTTTCACTAGACAGCAAAGGAAGGAACAGGAAACTGTGGGAACTCTGATGCAGTCAATGTTGAGGAGTGATAGGCCAGTGAGTTCCCATATAGCAGAACAACGGATGACACAGGATGACATTGAAGAGAATGTGGCACAGGAAGATGCTATAGAACGTTCTATAGAATGCCATCAGAAAATGGACAACAAGGGATGTGCCCTCAGTTTGGAAGAAAATGTGCTAAGAGAAGAGTTGCTTGATTTAATAGACATAGATAGATACATTAAGATCAATGAAAGAAATAGACTGCAGAAAGTCAATAAAACCCCAAAACTCAGACATTTGATAAAACAAGTGAATGCAGTAATTAGGACTGTCCATAGAGATTCATGTGATATAACAGAAGTAAACAGGATATATTACTGTGCAGATAAATTAATAACTAATAAAGTTCTACCACAAGAACACAGGGTAGTGAGGGAAAGGAAGGGGAGACCACTTTGCAATTAAGCCATGATAAAGGACAAATTATTATCCCAGGAGATAAAAATTCAAAGGGGGATATTCCAGGGTGACTCTCTGTCTGCCTTGCCCTTAACGCATTAAGCTGTTTACTTAACAACTTAGGCCATGGCTATAATTTGGCTCCTAGAAAACAACAAAGTGTAAAGACTTCTCATCTTCTCTTTGTCGATTTAAACTGTATAGCTCATCAAATTAGGAACTGAAAGCAGAACTGCAGGTTTTTTAAATTTTTTCAGATGATATAAGAATGTCATTTTGGTCTTCATAAATGTGCAAAAGCAACCTTTAAAGCAGGACAACTGCAGCACCAGGAAAACATCAGTTTGGGGGCAAGAATGTGATATAAAAGAACTTGAGCAAGAGGGAGTGTATACATATTTGGGAATTGATGAAGGATCAACAATAAAACATAAACAAATGCAAATAAAACTTAGTAAGGAATACTTTAGAAGACTTAAATGAATCCTGAAAACAACGTTGACATCTAGGAACAAAATCCAAGCTATAAACCAATTTGCTCTTCCTGTCCTAACTTACAGTTTTGGAGTGATTGACTGGCCCCAAAATGTGTTGGATAGATTAGATAGGAAAACAAGGAGGATGCTTTATGGTTACCAAATGATTTATAAAAATCAAGGTATACCAAGATTATATATTCCCCATTCCGAAGAAGGGATGGGCCTCCTTGAAATTGATTACATGTATAGATCTGCAATCTTGGGACTCCACACATATCTGCTGATCTCACAAGACCCAAATGTAGTGAAAGTTTTGATACATTAGGAGAATAAATCTAAGATGGCTTCTCTGCTTAATCTAGCAGAAGCATATTGGCGTCAAGCAGAAATGGAAATCAAACCAGAAGTAGATAAAAATCAGGCAGCAACTGAATGTGCCAAAAAACAAAGGAAAGAATATAAGGTGAAGGACCGGATGAGAAGGCAAATGTGGAAAATGCATAAATATAGTTGCAAGTATAGAAAACTTCTGGAAGAAACTCATGTTGATCAAGAATGAACGCAAAAATGGTTAAGGAGAGGCAAATTCAAACCAAGAGATGAAAGGTTGATGGTGGTGGTCCCAGATAGTGGGCTACATACATGCTGGTTTACAAAGTCCATTGAACATGTGGAAGAAGCAGACAAATGTAGGTTTTGTAAAACCAAATTGGAAACAGTTGCACACCTCGTTGCTGGTTGTGACATACTAATGGCAGAAGGACTGTATACTGAAAGCGATAATAATGTGGCAAGACTGTTGCACTCGGGATTGTACAAACATTATGGTACTGCAGTGGCTGAAAAACACTGGAAGCATGAGCCACAAAGCATAATAGAAAATGATGAAGTTTATATCACAGGGGATCACCCATTACCAACAGTTCAAAAGACAGATGCTAGAAAAAAGGATATAGTGGTCCATGAAAAGAAGACAAAAGTAGCATTGAGCATTGAAATTGCCACACCCAGTGATTGCAGTGTGTTTGTTGTGTACAGGAGACACAAAGTCATAAAATACCAGGATCTGTAGGCAGAAATGAGAGCAATGTGGAAGAAAGATACCCAGACATTTCTAAAAGTAGTAGGAGTAACGGGTCTTATAAAAAAGAATCTACAGTTGTATTTAGATATGTTACCAAGCCCTGTAACCCACTAATTTCATGAACTTTAATTCTACTTTGACTTAGAAATGGGCTCCATTCCCATCCTGGTATTAGAAACCCCAAAAATTTGGAGAAATAAAAAAAAAGGGAAAGAGATTTCTAGGGAGGAAATGTTTGTTCCTTAGCTTATGTATGTTTTGAGGTACATCACAGTTAAAATGTCAGTGTAGCTTATGAATCCACAGGCTTTGTTACTCAAGCTGCCCTTCAAGATAACTCTTGCTGTAAATGCTGTTAATTAGGAAGTGTATCTTGTAAGGTGGCATGCACACTAGCTAAGGAAGGATCCACAAATTTCCCCCATCTCTCCCTCTGTGATAAACTGTAGTTCCCAGACTTTATTGTTTCAGTTGCTACTCTCACTGCCCTGTTTCTTCCTCTACTTAGAGGTTAACACATTCAAAGTAGCCTGCATATGTCTGCAATGTCAATCACTTTGGCTCCCACTAATTGCCCTTACAGCTGTAAACTCTTGATTTTGACACTAGCTGAGACTTGCTGATACAAAGGAAGATTATTTGGTCTTACCTGATTTTGAGTCCCTGGGTTGTGGGTGGTCTATTTCTACCCACTCTGCTCAGGCTCATTCCGCTCCGCTACCCTACCTGCATTTCACACCCACCCCCACTACATGGACACTTATTCCTATTAGCACCTCCCACTAATTACCTGAAACCATTCAAAATACTGCACTTCACTTACTCATCTACTTACACTCCCAATCTCCACCTACCCTCTTCTCAATTAACTAATCCCACCCCACACCCTTCCCTTCCACTTTACAATACCTGTTAACAGCCACCACACACTATTAGTATACTATACTCATCTGTAAATTATTCTTTCTCTAACTTCTATTCAGTTAACATCATCCTACCTAGCTTACTACTTTAATTACTCCATACTGTACTTAACCTTATCCTATTGTCCTTTCTACCTCTTCCCCCATTACTAGCTTGTTACTTCACCACTATTCACACTGTTTAAACCTCTTCCACATACTGCACTACCTTCTTACCCACTCCACTAGTACTCAATTGTAAGCCTTCTCCTTCTGAAAATCTTCCCACCATGTTTCCAACTAGCATTCCCATACTACTTTTCTTACATTTCTTCACACTTTTACTTTCCCTTTTAACCTCACTGCTCTCAACCCCATTTCCTTGCCCCCATACAACCACAGCTCGCTGATCTAAACTTTTTAAAAGCTACACAGATATATCTTCTAGCCTCTAGCAAATAAATCCCCCTTTTCCTATACAAAATAAAAATATTTTCACAAAAAGAAAATTTGCCTTTCTACTATGACACAAATTTCTACCTGCAACGGACAAAAATACTTAACCAAACCTATCACAAACCAACAGCTACTGTATAACTCCTTCAGGTTAATTACCTTACCCTTATGTGGGGACATCCACCCCAATCCTGGGCCCACATTAACAAATCCCCCCGCACAGCCTCACATCAACAATTCCTGCAAATCCTTATATATGGTCACTCTAAACCTAAAACGCCTTCATAATAAAATCACTGACTTTCATGCATGTATTGCCCACAATCAACCAAACATCATTGTTGCTACTGAAACCTGGCTAAAACCTTACATTAAGAACTCTGACTTTCAGCCTCCAGGCTTTACAACTATAAGATTGGATAGACCCCCATACAAATGAGGTGGTGTTGCACTCATTTTTCCTAAAACCTACAATATAGTTCCCTATACAAGTTATACTCTACAACTTGCTAATGCAGTAATTCTTATTTATTTCTTAAAAATGAATGACTGTAAAAAAATTATGTATCATAATTCTTTATATACCCCCTGGTAACAACATATCCTTACTGGAGGAAATCATTGCCTGGATTTCTAACAATATTAAAAATTAAACCATTATCCTGGGTGAAGTAAATATCAGCTGGCTAGACTTCTGCTCTAACATCCCATCTTCAGATATCAATCTATTTAATTTTACTCAGCTTATCACTTCTCCAACCAGACCCAAAAGGACCAATAAAAGTGGCAGCATCTTAGACTGGATTCTTGTCACTGATCCCAATAAAATATATTCTGCTGGTACACTCCCAAACTCCCTCAGTGACTGCCTTCCTACCTTTGTTCATCAAACTGCCCCCTCCTTTCAAAAGTCACATCAGTATAAATAAATAAGAAAGTGACTAAATTTAAACCATCGTTCTTCACAGTTATTCTAAAAAGGACTAACTGGTGTATACTAAAAACACTCCATCTGGATGACGCAGTCAACTACTTGAATTTAATATTTCTACATACATTAAATAACCTTGCTCCTCTTCATCTAAAGTGGATCAAAACAAATCATGCCCCTTGGCTAACTAAGACCACTAGGAAAGTTATGAAAGCCAGAATCAAAATTTGGAAACAATGGGTAACGATCCAGACCTGTTGAAATTTAAACAACTTTGAAACCAGGTAAAGGGACTAGTTAACAAAGACAAAAAAGACCATTATCTAAAACTTATCCATCATAATAACCCTTCACAATGTAGAACTCCTGCACCCTGGTAACCCTTCAGCACCAAATCCTTACCTAATAACACCCACACTGTAACTGCTACCATATTCAACTCCCATTTCATTGAGCCTATCAGTAAACTTACACAAACCCCTAGCTTCCCAAATCCCACAGATCCCTCCACTCCATCTAAGCAGACCCTAAACTCCCACCCCTCCTCTCCTGCAAACAACTGCTTTTCTTTGCAACTGGTCTCTACTAACTATATAAAACAGCTCCTTCTCAAGTTCAAGCCTTGCTCTGCTTTCGTGAATAACCTACCTCCTTTCTTCCTCAAACTAGCAGCTTACTCCTTAGCCTACCTCATCTCTATTCTTAAAAAACAATCTGTTAATGAATCCACCATTCACTTGCTCTGGAAACAATTCCATTCCATACCTCTTCATAAGGGTGGCAACTCCATAGAACTGTCTAACTTCTGGCCTATAGCAATACTGTCCTCTTTCTCCAAAATACTCGAAAGTTTTCTGCATGAGCAAATCATGGGCTACTTACTCAGAAAAAAAAAACTAATTACAAACATTAAAATCACAAAATATGAAGCTAGTGCTGTGAAAAAGAACCAGAAATAATAGCACAAAGTGCTGAAAGTAGCTCCAATGTCACCAATTTGTTGGAAGTCACAGTACAAACAGGAAAAACACTCAAAACATTGACGCCCAGTCATCCTGATGCAATTTCGTCAATGTAGACTTCATCATATGCTTTGAGATGTTTTGAGTGTTTTTCCTGTTTGTACTGTGACCTCCAACAAATTGGTTGACATCGGAGCTACTTTGCGTACTTCGTGCTGTTATTTCTGGTTCTAATTACAAACATACAACATGGATTCCATCCTTACCACAGCACTACTACTGTACTCATTTCCTTCACAAACTGAATCTCCCTTGCCAGACACAATAACAAACTTACTTCATATCTCTTTCTTCACCTATTTAAGGCATTTGATACTATCTCTCATCCTATGTTACTCTCCAAACTCTCTGATCTCAGCTTATGCAGTATCACTATTACCTGATTCTCTAGCTATCTCACCAATAGGCAGCAATCAGTTAAATGGCTCCTCTCAATGTCTTCCTTTCTCTCTATCAAAACAGGTGTTCCTCAAGGGTCAGTTCTTGGTCCCTTATTATTCAATATCTTCACTAATTATTTGTGTTCTTCATGTCCTGACTCCTCTCTTATACAATACTCAGATGACTCCATGGTCATCTCTACCTCAGACTCCTTCTCTGACCTATATCTCCTCACCCAAATCTCCTTTAACTCTATTGAAAAATGGCTCTCCAATACCCAACTCATTCTAAATCCTAAAAAGACTAAACTTCTTTTCTTACCTAAATCTCTCACACATCAAAAACCCACCTTCTCCATTAAATCCCTTGACAATACTATCATTAATGGTGAAACACACACCAAACTGCTTGGAGTCATCATAGATGACCAACTCAAATTTGATCACTATGCCCACCACTGCATCAAAAAAAACACATTAAAACTGGAGCTACTATACAGAAATAACACATTTCTCACAAAAGACTCTAGACTTGCTCTTGCCCATACCTTCCTTCTTCTTAGTCTTTTCTGCAGTTCACAAATACTAACTAACCTACAAGCCTCTCTCCTTTCCAAACTGGAATCCACCTATAACAAAGTTGTAAGATTTTGCTGCTAACCATCCCTCCAAGACACACCACTGCCAATCCCTCAATCTCTTACACTAGCTAGAGTTCCCCTACCAATTTATCTACTCCAAACTCCTTATGATTCATTCCATCTTAAACAGACCCTCTGCCTGTCCTTCTATCACACCACTTATCCCATGCTATACCCTTTTCAGACCTCTCAGAAGTTCTGACAAACAACTGCTTGAAACTTACAAACCCAAAAAATCCATAGGCCAAAGTCTCTATAGCTACACACCCTCCCTAGCCTGGAACAAACTACCCTTGTACATCAGAAACATAGCCAATGCACATGAATTAAAAAAAAAGCATTAAACATTGGCGTAGCTGGGGGGGGGGGCAGAGGGGTGGTTTGCACCTTTTGGACTGTCACATTTTCTTTAATCAAAAAAATACTGTTTTTAAGAGCATTCTTCTTTCAGAAAGGTCCAGTGTTGCATCACGTCTGTGCATGCATTATCACACAGATGTCCTGTTCTTCCTTTCCACCTGCATGCAATTTTCAATACAGTAGAGTGAAGAGCTGCTGCGTCTAATATTCTTGTAAGTTTTTATGATCTGCTTTAACTGCTTAATTTGTAATTATTCTTTTAAGGCTGCTGCTTTACTTCATTCACAGAATTTGTAAGTGTTCAGTTTGGTGTGTGTGTGTGTGTGTGTGTGTGTGTGTGTGTGTGTGTGTGTGTGTGTGTGTGTGTGTCTGTCTGTCTGTCTGTGTCTGTGTGTGTGAGTGTGATGTCCCAGTTAGCCAATTAGGGATACCTGGTGGTTAGTAGTACTCAGGCTCATACCCTGTACCTTAGGTGCAAGAAACAAGAGCCTGAATTCTCTACCCTTACCACCACTTGTGATTCAAGAAGTCGAGTCCACAGAATGTTTGGCTTGGCTCATACTTTTTGTCTATTTCGCTAAAAGTTGTGGATTTCTGACAAATCAGTAAGAAGTGAATTCACTAAATAATGATATTCGAGTTACAGTCTTCCTACCTTTCAGGAAACACATGGCAACACAAAACGTTATATTCTAGCAACTTTCAGATTATACAAGCAATGTTTAAAATGTGTCCCTGGTTTTGGGCCTTTGCCCCCCCCCCCCCACACACACACACACATTTTGGCTTTTTCCAGATTTCTTGTGCTGCAAAGTTGGGAGATATAGTTGAGTGGCAAGTGCATTTTACAAGGAGCTGAGAATGTCAGGGGAATAGTTTAGTACTGCTTATGCCAAGTCTGTTTACAATGTGCAACTGCTGTTTGACAAATGATATCACTATTGTGCTAAAGTATTCAAAAACATTGTTAGCAGCACAACAGGTAGTATACTTGTTTTTGATGCAGAAGGCATGGGTTCTACTCCCACAGTATGTAAGTGGATTGCCGATACTGTACTGTGTTGTACTTCACCGAGGGTGGATGCTGCAGTCCTGAGAATGTCCTCCTCTGGAGGAGATACCGAGTAGGTATGAACCTGTTATCAGTTTGCCATCCATTCCCTATTGTAATATTACCAGCTTACAGTACCATTTTAATGTAACATAGGCAATTTATTCTTCAAGGGCAACAGGCACTTTATTTGTAGATGAAATAATGAAATATAAAGTTGTTTGCTAGCAGCAGCCTCTTCATTAGTTACAGATCTCATTAATGTGGAATTATTTAGATGACTTGTACTTCTGTAATAACAGAAGTTTGAGTAGACTTTTATGATGGGAATGTTTTGAATTGGGCAGCTTTGTCATTATTTGTTCATACATTTTGTTTTATTGCTTACTGGAAAAATGTTCAAAACAATACATTTAAAATGTGCTCTAACAAGTGTGCTGTATTATACAAGGAATATAATTTAATACAGTCAGGAAGGTGAATCAACGAATACCTGTATGTTTGCATGGTCCTAAATATGTGTGCAAGGGGTTTATGCTTTGAAAACAGCCCAAAGATAAACTTCATCCGCCACTTGTGCAAGGGGTTTATGCTTTGAAAACAGCCCAAAGATAAACTTCATCCGCCACTGCCCAGATGCATTTTCTTTGAATGTGGGTTTCAATGCTGGTTGAATGAATGTGAGTTTCAAGGGCAGAGAAGTTTTAATGCTAAGTCTGTTTTCATTGTGAGACTGTATTGCTTTGTTTAGCAAATGTCTATCAGTGTTTGCACTCTAAAATTTAAAATAAAAGTTTTAATTTAAATCCAAATAATCATTGAAGTAAAGCATAAAATAGTATGCACATGACAGTATTTATGATACTATGTAGAGAAATAGCCAAGTAATGGGACACTGGAATGGCTGTGGGGGGCTGTGTATGGGCGGGTACATTTGGCCATGATTTTGTGTGGGGAAAGGGGCAGCAAGACAGCCCTGGGTGGGACAAACTCTATCTACTCCACTGGCATTAAAACATCTGCTTCAGACCTGGACCTATCACTGCAGTTAAGGCTAACACAAACCACCCTCCATAATATCATCTCTTTCTCCCAACCTATCTACCCTTTGCTATCGCTTTACTAGTATCTACTCTACCCTCCTTATTACTCTCAATAATACTCTCAATATTCACGTAGCTACAGACTCTTACTACAGTTCTCTAAATTCCTAAACCTAGACAGAGCACTTTGCTGTCTCTCATCCTACCTGCCTTTTCAAAACATACGTGCCTCCAACTTCTTCTCATAATTTTTGTACAAAATAACTCACTTGACTGTGAGCTACTAAACCCAGTTTGTACTCCTATTCCATATGCTTGTGAACTTTTGTGAATTTAATCTCATTGTATTTTTTCACCATGCCTGTGAGTAATTTCCCTTTTCTTAAAGCTTAATTGTATTATATACTTACCCTGAAACACTTTGTATATATATTTTTTCTACGAGCTATATGAATTGTAATTATGCATTTTTGTTTCTTTGTGGAGCTTATAATTTGTAACTATGCAGTTTTCTTTCTTCTGTTGAGCTTTTCTCCCTGGGCCTCTACTGAAAAATGGTGCTAGCCTAGTTGGATTTTCACGGTAAACAAATGTCAAATAAATAAATAAATAAACTTCAGACTGTGACCATAAGTTAAACCCAAAAGAATTGTGGAATTCCATTACATCACTACTAAATCCAGACACAAAGAGTAACCCATCTCCACACCCTGACAAAACATCTGAAAAAATAGCCACTCTAGCTACTTCTCATTTTGTCGAACCCACAACACACATCACTGCTTTTTTCTCCAAGCACATAGCAGCACAAACCATGTGACTCCATCTAAATTATCCTCTTGCTCCCCTTCCACTACACCCTCCCAGTCTTCCCATAAGTCCACTACCCATTCTACACCCATGTTCTATTTTAATCCCATTCCAACCACCACTATAAAAAGACTACTTCTTAAGTTTAAACCATGCTGTAATGCTCCTGACAACCTACCCACACTATTTCTAAAACTAGCAGCTGAAGCTATTGTGAACCCTACGGGCCAACTTCTAAATAGATCCATACAAGAATCGTATGTCCCTAAAATCTGGACAAAAACATTTATTCTTACTCCTGATAAAGGTGGTAACAATACTAACATCTCAAACTTTAGACTAATAGCCATTCTCTTTGTCCTATCTCAAAAATGTTGGAAAAATGTATACATATTCAAATTCTAAACGTTCTACTTCATAACCAAATCCTATCTGCAACACAACATGGATTTAGGCCAGGCCATAGCACCACAAGTGCCCTCATATAATTTATGGACACAATTAATAGAGCCTGAGACACTGATAAAATTGTATCCTCCCTATTTCTAGACCTCTCAAAAGCATTTGACACTGTCTCTCACCCCTTACGTCTAACCCAACTCTCTGGGATCGGCCTTTCCCCCTCTCTCAACTGGTTCTCAAGCTACTTAACAGATAGACAACAGGCTGTTAAATGGCAACATTCTCTCTATATATATCTTAACACTGCTACTGGAGTCCCCAAAGGCTCCATACTAGGACCCCTCCTATTCAGCATTTTAATTAATTGTCTTCATTCTTCACTAAGTCAAGAATCTGTTGTTCAATACACAGATGACTAGACTATTATATGTATATCCATATCTGATATACAACAAATAACTCAGTTAGCCTTTACCTCTGCTGAGACCTGGATGTGTAATAATCACTTATCCCTTCACCCGAACAAAACCAAGTTCATGTTATTCACCCCTAAGACGACAACCCCCTTAAACAAAGCCCAATTCACTATACTTCATCAAAGTAACACATCAACAGAGGTTGTTACCCACACAAAACTATTAAGAGTAACTATAGACGAACACCTGAAATTTGACTTACACATACATCATAGCGTCAGCAAAACCAACCAAAAGCTAGGAATTCTCTAAGTATAAACACTTCCTTAGCCCCTCCACAAAACAAGCCCTTGCTACCACTTACCTACTGCCTTCTCTCGTATATTTTGATCCTCTATTTACTAATTTCAAATCCTCCCTAAAAGCTAAACTTGAGACTTGTTATAACAAAATCACCAAATGTGCCACAAATGACAAACAATCTACACATCACTGTACCGCTCTTCACTCTTTGAACTGACTGGAACTACCACACTACCTCTCCTACCTTCAGTTAACAATGGCACATAAAATAATCTTTAAACCAGCAGACTGTCCTGCTCTTAGCTTGATAGTTAGTTACTGCCATCTTAGGAGACTTCTCAGATCTGAGAATCAGTACCTTTTGCTGGTACAAAAAACAAACCTGCCAGCCGGCCAACTTCTATACTCCTGTTCTGTAGCCAAAAATTGGAATGCCCTACCATTAACTATTAGAACAACTCAGAATCTTGACTCTTTCAAAACTTCTATCAGAGACTGCCTATCTTCTGTTTGGAATTGCACCTTGTCTCCTCCTCTCAAAACATAACTGCCTTTGCTTATTGCTGATATCGATGTTTACTTTGTACTTTGTAATAATGCCAGACAAAACCCTCACTATTCTAATGCCAGAAATGGTTTACCTTCATAATGGCGATCTCAGTATGGTCGACCCCACTTCTCCGAAAACCACATATGCGAACGGCTAAATCTTGCTCCCTTTTTGACCCATGGTTGCACTGGTGTGGAGGTGTGGTGCAGCCGGAAATGTCGAAATTCAACATTAATTCGACATTTTAAAAGTTTTGCGGTTTTGATTTTGTGGAAATGGTTCGATGTGGCTCGTCGATCATATGTGATCGAAAATATGAAGGTAAACCTCCAAAAACATCTGTTATGTTAATCTCTTTACCTTTGTTGTTGTTTGTTTGTTTGTCAATTTATTTTACCAGTAGTTCAACCAATTGTTAAATATGTTACCTTTGTTGTATATATGGTTGAAATTTACTCACTTTATATGGCTACACCTCTATGTTTGTTATTTGTGGAGCTTTTCTCCCCAGGCCTCCACTGAAAATGGGTTTTTACAGCCCAGTGGACTACACCGGTAAACAAATGCAAATAAATAAATACAACAGGACAACTAAATGATTTAAGGATTCTCCAAAGATGTGCGTGTGTGTGTGTGTGTGTGTGTGTGTGTGTGTGTGTGTGTGTGTGTGTGTATGTATATGTGTGTGTACTGGGGGAGTTTAATAACAATGAGTAAATGATGCCCTGAAAATAATCATTAGCAAATATCTGAGTTGTATACAGTAGGTACTTTTAGGTGTGATGGTCAGGAGGTGGACTGTGTGTGAAAGCAAAGGAAAGCTAATTAATCACAGACAATTATTGATAATTAGCCATCAGTGAGGGTGGGTCTGAGAGAAAGAAATTGAAACACATTATTGAAGTCAACTAAACAGGTGTTGGCCACACACACACACACACACACACACACACATATATATATATATATATATATATATATATATATATATATATATATATATATATATATATATACACACACACACACACATAAATATATATATATGTATATATATATATATATATATATATATATATATATATATATATATATATATATATATATATATATATATATATATATATATATATATATATATATATACATATATATATATATATATATATAGACATACATACATATATATATATATATATATATATATATATATATATATATATATAAACACACACACACACACACACACACACACACACACACACACACACACACACACACACACACACACACACACACAGTTATTTGATCTGCCAGGATTGATTCAGTGTGTTAGAAGTATTCTCTTTTCTCCATAGTGGCATGATTGTGGAGTTGGTATACTTAAGGGGTTGTGGGGAGCAGGGCCTTTCTCCCTGCAAAAAAGCTGTTCGAGATATATTTAGTATATGTGGCATTTTCAGTAAAATGACTTTCAATGTTTTCTGGTTTCGATGAAATGTGCCATTGTTTTTTTTTTTTTAGATCAGCTTTAGATCAAATGAACCATAATTATATATTATATGTGTGTGTATGTGTGTGTTTGATAAGAGAATCCCTGTATAAACAAATTATGATCACAGCTTTTATATGTGGTCAGCTAATGTGCTTTTTCATAGCCAAGTGTGGTATATCCTATTGGAAGAAGAATGTTCTACTTAAATACTCTGAAAAAGAGCTAAAACTAGTATTTGTTTTTTTAACAAAATAAAGAATCAACCCAGTTTTTGGGGATTCAGAATTGCCCCTTTATTATCAGAATTCCATAACATCTCTACAGGAAATGCCTTTAGATTCAGTTAACAAATAGCATGCATATTTCCTTTTTCTCTTGCAGCAAATACTCAATGCAAAGTATCACAATATATTGTGCTCCTATAGCACAAGAACTTAAACACTGTTTATTTGTCCCTAAAAATAGTGTTTTAAAATCTGTTGTAGTTTGCTGTGAGGAAAAGTTTAGTTTGTTTTTGCTTTCTTGTATTTTCTATTACCTCATTGTCTTCTGTTTTGTATGTTGTGGTGTATTCTTTTTACACTGTGTTTTACTTGTATTCTGCTTTTAATTGCATACTTAAACTAGGAAAGAGACCATAGCTATGTCTCTTGTTTGTCACGCACAAATTAAATTTTACACCACCCTGATGCTATTGTGTTTTTAAACTCAACTATATTAATAGTTGCCTGCCCCTTACATTAATATGACCACAAATTTTCTTCCATCTCCTCTTTCATTGGCTATTGTGAGTAAACACAAAATTATAATTTTATGAAATCACTCCCCTTCAGTTATTTAAATTTATTGGCCATCCCACTGTATCTATAGACACAGAATACAGAGTGCCTACCCCCAATCTATCTTGTTCTTTTAAAATTAGTGGTTCTCCACTTGAATAGCTAAAGTTTAAGTTACCATATCTTTCATATCAAACTGCTTAGTGCACACTGCAACTCTTAGGATATTAACCTGTGCTTTTCATATTACCTTTAAAATCTGCAGCATCTAGTCCAAGACCACCAATTACTGGAGAGCCCACATTCTGGCTCTCAGTAGTCATCTTGATATTAGCGCTTTTATTTTGCTCCTGGTGAGAGAAGAAGCATATGGACATTATTTTCTGGGAACTGCTGATTACCAGAAAGCCTGACAACTGCTTCATATGTGCCAGCTTGGAATTTGTGTTTATATTTTGCTCATGGTGAGAGAAGGAGCAGAGTGTGTTGATTCCTGTTTCTGATTGGGCAATGAGTATCTGTGTTGGACCTTCCTGAATGATCTGATTGCTATTCAAGGCATCTACCAGGAAAAGGCTACAGCAAGCCTACAGACTTCTGCATCATCTGAGACAGACTTTTAATCACCAAAGAGCTTGTGGCCTGCTGCTCATCTTGGGATTTGTGCAACTGTTTTGCTTCTGGTCAGAGAAGAAGCAAAGGAGCATTGTATCCCAGCAGAGTGACCTTGTGGTGAGACCAGCACTAGTAGTAGCCAGGCAGTAGGCAATCATGCAGATCTCCTCTTTTCACTATACTTGACAAAACTAATTATTTTCAGTAAGCACTGCTTGATTAGCTGCTGTTTAAACCTAACTTCAGAATATCTCCCTAAATACCTCATTTATAAATAATTGGGGTCTACTTCTTAGTTTCCACTCAGATGTTTGAGTTTGACAGTGCCCTGTATAGACACATGCACCTTAAGTTGATGGTTTCCCTGTAAAACCACTCTTGAAATTTCACAAATACCTAGTAGCACACAGGGTAACTAGTTTGCTGCCTCCAGAGTTGCAAACCAGATACTCCTGACGTCACTTTATATTCTCATAGCAAACATCTAAACAATAAAAAGGGCCTTTTGCCATTAATCTGAACTTTCCCACTATCTCTGTTACCACCTTGGTGGATATGGACATTCTGAGGCAATGCAGAAATTGCCTCATATTTACTGACAACCAGCTAATTTTCAAGCAAACTGATATGGTATGCGAGAGATGTATTTTCACAATGTCACTGCAGGCAAAGCTCTCACATAAAAGCATTCCTAATGTCAATCAGGTTGTCAGTAGTACACACGCTGCACCCATCACACACACAGTTCAAAGCAGAAGCATAGACCCACATATACTGAGGCACTTAAATGTAACATTCCTTAACCAAAAGACCTCCTAGATGAAGTAGACATAACAAATACTCTCAGCGGCCCAGAATGCACTGTTTCAAAACAACATCCACATTAACACATACAGCCACATCCCATAGAGCCTCTACTTCTAAGTCCATAAGGAAATTCACCACACAGTCCAGCATTCCAGTCATTGGAGACTCCATTGTGAGACACACAGATGTCCAGCTCACTAGGCTGGGTAAGGAGAAAGTCACAGTCAGTTGTTTATCTGGGGCCAGGATCTGCCACATTACACATGCCCTTGGGTTATTGGACCACAGCTACCAGTATGACTCAGTCATAGTGCATGTGGGTGTAAATGACCTGAGACATACCTCCCTAGACTATGTGAAAAAAGACATCATGGGGATCTTGGAATATGAGTCCCAGGCTTTTATGACCGTAGCAATGAGCAGTATTTTACTTTCTCCAAGGATGATGCCACAATATAAACAGAAGATGACTGACTTTAATAATTGGCTTAGTTTCCAGTGTCATTATAAGGAGACGCAATATTTGTCAGCATGGAAGGAGATGGTCAGCAGTCTACACTGCTTTGCTAGACATGGTCTGCATTTCTTCCCTCTAGGCTTTTGAATATTAACTAAAAAAATTGTCCTTCCCCACAGTGCCTATTTTAGACAATGCCAAATTGAAAGTACTTCCAATATAGCAAATCAAAACCAAGAAAATCTAAAGGTATTACTGGTAAATGTTAGGATTCTAAAGAAGAAACACCACTCTCTAGAAGCACTCCTCACCCTAGAGAATGCTGACATCTGTATGGTCACTGAGACATGGTTTAAAGTTGCAGAGAGCACACAAGCAGTGCAAGTCTGTAATGCGTTCTTCAAATTTAGAATAGCTATTACACAGACAGGGACTAAAGGTGGAGGTGTCGCTATTTACATCAAAAATAAATATACCTCCAGGCTGGTCAAACAGATAAATGCATTTGAGGTTCTCTACATTCAAATCACCATAGGCAAAATCCCATACCACTTCCTTGCAAACTATAGGTCTCTGTCTATGACCCAGGAAACCCATAAAATGTATTTAAACTTATTTGAAATGCTCACCATCCAATCCAATACCATATTCTTGGGCGACTTTAATTACCCCGCTATTAACTGGAAATCATGTACAACGCCAGATGTGCTAGCATAGAGATTTCTGGGTTTTGTAAACACAAACTCCCTGGATTAGATTGTTAATACACTGACCAAGGTTGCAAACATACTAGATCTGGTCCTCACTAATATGGGAGACTGCTGCACACCCCCTAGTGCAATGTCATCTCTAGTAAGGTCAGACCACAGAATGCTCTCCTTTGAAGTAAAAATATAATCCTGAACCCCAGCTAACCCTGGAATGTTCAGGAACTACTCTAAGGCTAACTTCCTGCTATTAAATGATAGCCTGGCAAAATGTCAAGTCACAGTAAACCCTGAGAACACTGCTGCCTTCATGGAACTGTTGACAAAATCCTATACAAGCATGTTAAAAGCTGCATAAAGGTAGCTGTACCCACCAGGAAAAAAGTATAGAACTAACTCAAAAAACAAGCCACCCTGGTGGAATCACAACATCAATAGACTGTATAGCAGAATAAAGCAATTTATGGCAAAAACTGTGAGGTCTAATACCCAGATGGAAAAGAAAACACACTCATTAAACTAAAGAAACAACTTAGAGAACAAATAAAGTCTATTAAAGCCAAATTTGAGGTAAATTTGTCCTTCCAGGCCAAGGACAGACAGAAGGCATTATTTAGCCATGGCTGCAATCTCAAAAGCAATACACAATTATGTGCAGAGCTCATAGGTTCATAGGTAGGTACTAGGCTATCGGCCCGAAGGCCTACGTAAGCCTAGCCAACAAGGTTCCCTGGCTTATGCCACCCAAGAAAGTTATTTTCCTGTGCCACTGTCGAGCAGACACACAGAAGTGATCCCCGGGGTGTATTTCCTATTTCCCATCCACTCATCAAGATTTTTTTTGGAGTGCTAATGAAGAACTTTGTTTGACATAGATGGGTAGTCTGTTCCAGAGTATGGGAAGTCTCTGGGACAGGAATCTATCCCTCCAGCATGTCCTGTTTATTGTGGTGACAAGGTTTAGGTCCCTAGAGCATGTAGCTTGGAGGGATTGAGATTTTTTTAGGTGTAGCATGTCCAACAGCTCTGGGTTTGACATAGCTTTATATGTTAGGCAGAGATCACCTCAAAGTAGGCGATATGCTACGGAGTAAAGCTGGAGTTTTTTGAGACGGTCAGTGTAGGGCATCTTTTTGAGGCCAGTAATCCTCTTTGTGAGGTACTTCTGTGGCCTTTCCAGCTGCTGCAGATGTCTTGTGAGGTACATTCCAAAAGGGGCATTGTACTCTATAATGGGTCTAATGAGTGTCGAGTTGAGGGGAACAATGACCTCTTTTTTCCTGGATGAGAACCCTTTTATGATGAGGTGTGCCATGTAGAAGGACTTCCTGACTACTGCGGCGATGTGACTATCAAAGGACAGACTACTGTCCACCTGGGTCCCAAGGTCTCTTATCATACATTCGGTGTTAAGTAGACTGCTGTCTATGTAGTAGTTTTTACCAAAGTTTTTACCAAAGGGGATGACAGTGCACTTTTTGGCATTAAGCTTGAGGCCATGGCTCTGACACCAGGCATCTATCTCAGCGAGGCCCATCTGTAGGATGTCCACATCATTTGGGTACTCGGCTATGGTTCCTAGTTTGCAGTCATCTGCAAACTTCGTTACCCAGAGGCCATCTGTGTTAGCCTGTACTTCAGAGAAGTAGACACAAACAGGAGCGGTCCCAGGACTGAACCCTGTGGTACTCCACTTGTCACTGGTTTGAGGTCAGATTTGGAGTGTGCAAATTTTACAGTGTGGGTTCTGTCAGTGAGCCAGTTGGCAACCCATCTTATGATGTAGGGATTTTTACCTAGTTTAGTGAGTTTAGCTATAATTCCAGAATGGGGGATGGTGTCGAAAGCCTTGGTGAGGTCAAGATAGGCTGTGTGAACCACCTTACCCTCATCTACGGCTTCGGTGACTGCCTCAAAGAAGTCAATCAGGTTCAGGAGGCATGATCTGCCTTTCACAAACCCGACCTGGGTGGGATCCAGAGTTTGGAGGTTACCAATGTCTTTGTTTATGAGTTCCATGATGATACGTTCCATGACCTTGCAGACCAAGCTCGTCAGGCTAATAGGGCGATAGTTCCCGGGATTAGTGGTGGCTCCCCCTTTGTGGAGTGGGATAACTGTTGCTGTATGCCATTCAGTGGGCACAAAACCTGATGTGAGGCTATGACTGAACATGGTGCTTAGGTGGGGAGTCAGTTCATTCTGAGGTATGTGTAAAATGCAGCCTGGGATGTTGTCTGGTCCCATGGATGCTGTGGTTTTGGCTTTAGAAAGTGCAGCTTTTACCTGTGTAGTTGTGATTTCAGGGACTCTGCATTCTTCCTGTATAGATATGGGACCTTTAGGGGTTTGGCCAGGATGTTGGCAAATCAGTTGGTTCTGTAATTTTCGTGCCATTGTGTTGTAACTCAGAGCAGATCTGGGTGTTGTCATTGAGATTCTTGACATAGCTATAGAATGCTTTGTTGTTGTCCTTAAAATCAGTGGTAATTTTGTTTTCATAGCTAGCTTTGTAGGATCTTATAAGGGATCTCAGCTTCTTACTGAGGCTGACCAGGGAGCTCCTCCATTCATGGGATTTTACTCTCTTTTGCAACAATTTCTCCCTTCTGTTGTACAGTTTGTTTATGGCAGGGGACCACCAGATTGGCTTCCTTTTTTGGAGGATAGCATCTTGGTTCTTTTGGGATAGCACGATCCATGCACTTGTGTAAGTGCTTATAGAGTGCATTTGTGTAGGATTCGGCAGTCGTAACTGTATTGTCCATCTGCATGGGTGTCATGAAGTTCACCACTTCTGTCTTAAGAAGCATGAAGTTGGCTTTGGAGAAATGTTTTACCATGGTTTCCTTAATGGGGGGTGGGGGTGGGATGTGGATATCAAGGGTGATTAGCTTATGGTCAAATTGGTCCAACGAGGAGTTGACTTCAATTGTGGAGCACCAGTCACTCATGTTGGTAATGACTAGTTCTAGGATATTGTTGTCCCTGGTGGGGGTGTGAATAAGTTGATCCAAGGCATTGGAGTTTATGAATTGCAGAAAGCGTTGTGTGAAGGAGTTGGTACACGAGTAGTTTTCCCAGTTAATGGTGGGGTAGTTGAAATCGCCATTATTAGGGTGTTTGGTTGAACCAAATCACATTGTCAATGAAGCCACCTATACTGAGTCAGAAAATATAGCAAAGCTACTGGTTGACAATTTCAGCCCTTATGTTATCCCTCTCTCCCCTCAGCATCCTCTCAAGAAATGCCATCAAATATAACTCGCCCTACTATCACTAGGTAACAGGTCCTCAATGCTGTCTCTAAGGCCAAGAACACTGCATCAATATGCACAGGCAATATCCTAGAATGCCTTCTAAATAGCATGAAACATGACCTATCAGGCCCTCTCTGATTGCTGTTTGACTATAGCCTTCAAACAAGCTTTGTGCCTCATGAATGGAGAACAGCAACAGTCATCCCTCTGCACAAAGATAGACCATCTACATATTCAAAGCCACAGAAAGAATTGTATTGGAAAAGATCAGTAATGACATAGGAAACCTCCAGACACTGGACCTAGCCCAGTTTGATTTTGTCAAGGGGATGTCATGCCTACATATTCTGGGGGATTCTTTGAGAAGGTCACCAAAGCATTGGATGAGGACAAAATGTTCACACTGCCTACCCTGTCATGGCCAAAGCATTAAACACAGTATCCAGACTCAAGCACTGTTGACACACTCAAGAGGTTAGATATAAAGAAAAATAAATGTGGTGTGATGCTGCATAAAAAAAATCACCAAAACAATACAAACTGCACCACGCGGACTTCAGACACGTAGTTTTATTCCAGAACAATGAAATGCTCCAAATATAAAAGTGTTAAGCACTTTCATCAATAAAAAATTACTTCTTCAGAACACATAGTAATGAATCAATTAACCTTATATAGTCTCCATATTCAACAAATTAAGCAATTATAATTAATTACACTCAAAGTAAAATGCCATATAAAGTGATAAATATCTAAAACAAATAGTTAAAAAAACTAATTAAAAACATTTAATTGTCAATATTATTAATACATACATAAACTACTTACTATTTACATCTCACCCCATTAAAAAGGATTTTATGGTTGTTAGCCTAATACACACCTATAAACCTATTTGAAATGCTCTGACAGAATAAAGAAATATGTATCAGGAATTAAGAACTGGTACTCAGAAATTCAACAGGCAGCTGTCCACATAATGCATGCAGCATGTTATTGTCAGTTTGAGCATTAAGCTAAATTATTAGGAGTGGAATTTCAGTTAAAAACACAATTTAATATTTAGAGTGCTTCTGCAAATAATGTGAACAGGGAAACTAACCACTTGGCCACCAGGGTGAAGTTTCCCTTTTCCACAGTATAGTGCAGTCTCAGAATTGGTATATTTAGTTAGGGGAGGTGTGGGGGCTTTATAGGTTCATAGGTTGGTACTAGGCTATTGGCCCTAGGGCCTATACAACCCTAGCCATAACAAGTCCCTGGCAATTTCTTCCCACAATATTTACTTCTCTGGACCCCTGTTACAAAACGGGGGTAATTTGAAGAATTTGTTTAAAACAAACAAAAAGGTAGTCACTAAAGATTCAAGGGGTAGGGACCAAGAAATGTGGCAGGTGCCCTTATTGTAGATACATCATCGACAAAGAGCAAATTATTTTAGAAAATAGTATGAACAGTAGAATCACTTTTGTGAGGGGTAATTGTCAGACTAGGGGCATTGTTTACTTAGCTGTTTGCAGGGACTGCCCCAGTTTTTATGTAGGTAAATCTGAGAGGGCACTAAGTAAAAGAATATATGAACATGCTTGCAATATTAGAAAGAAAAATGTGAACAATGCACTTTATAGGCATCTGCAAGCTGAAACCACACACAATGGTTTTAGGTTTAGAATTTTGGAACATGTAGTAATTGACCCTAGGGGAGGGGACTGGGAAAACTGGTTGGGTTGCAGGGAGACTTACTGGCAGATTAAATTGAATGCAACCAGTTACCCAGGGGTCAGTGATCATATTTCAATTAAACCTTATCTAATCAAAAAAGCAAAAAGATTTTAGCCACCCATATAAATTTACATTGTTCTTATTGGGTAATCACATTATGGGTTTAAATAACTTTGGTATTCTGTACTAATGTACTTTACGAATGGAAAATAGTGCAATATTTGAAACATATGTATTTATATGTTTTATATACTTTTTACATATATTTTGTGTTTTGCACTTTGCTATGCAGTTTTACTTTTAGAGCAATGAATGTAAATGTCCCTTTAAGGGATTTTGGCGCCTTTTTTAAGGGAAAGAGTATTTATACTGGTCTGTGTTTGTATGTGTTTGTTTTTACTTGAAAAAGCCCAGCACTATGGCCGGGTGAAAGCGCCTATATTTACCTGTGGAATAAATGATTTATTGCTTTCCGGTGTATCCAGACCACCTTTTCAGTTATAAGTTTTAATTTTTGCTTACTTTTCCCACTTGCCACACAAACCTGAAGAAATTTTAGTAGATGAAAGCGATCTATGTTAAAATTGTTTCTGAATGTTAGTAGAAAAGATTTCTAAGGAATTTTGAAGACTTATGTTAACATTTTCTTTTTTGATACTAGAATGAAATGCTTTCAGGAAGTTTTAGCAATTATTAATGTGTAATTTTTAGTTTAACTTTTAGTTTAGTTTAGGTTGACATATCTTGGAATCACAGAGCTTGAAGTAGGGCAGCACTGAGTCGAATATCACACTGATGTATGCGGGAAGGGGTATTTCACAAGTAAACATTCTAATTGTCTTTTACAACACTGCTATCCTAGTAAACCACTCCCATGCTTTTAAACATGCTTTTAAACAGGTATATAAATGGACTGGTGAATTTCTATACTTTATTCTGTTTTTCAACTACTATTTGGATTGCTTGTTTGTGTGTTTTTAATAAGGAAGACTTGACTTGAACCAGTTTGTGTTTCCCTACTTTATTTGTGGATTTATACTTTGGAAAGTTTTAAAGAAAGTCTTTCTACCACTTGTTATTAGGTTGGATATTCATAGTATGGTCTTTATTAGGTGCCTGAACTCTATGGAATTTTAGATCTTCCATACAGAGAAGTTTCCTCATTATTTGTTCTTGGCCCAGTATATTGACATACTGGGTTTGTGAGACTTTGAGGGACACCACTGGGAGTGTTTGTTTCAGTTGTGCAGGTTAAATAATTCATTTTCTGTCAGGGATCAGTAACAGAGTATAGGCAGACAGAAAGGGTTAGGGGGGTAGTACTGAGTGCAATTCCAGTTGTAGTAGACATTTTAGCTGAGTGTGGAACAGAAGATGTTATAAAAATTGGATAATTAGTAGGCTGTATAGAATATTGCCTGATAACCATAATAATAAATCAGATGTTAGAAAACTTTAGGAAAAGAGAAAAGAAAAGCAAATGAAGCAATGGGAAGATATCTGCAGGGTTAGAAAGCCCAGAAGGTTTGAATAGGTATTTTATACCAGAAAGGAGAGTTCAGTGGATTTTTCCACAGGTAGATACCAAAATACTGGAGATGTGAATGAAAAGAGAGTGGAAATTGGGAATATGTTTTTTTAATGTAATTTGCTGATGGATTTTAAAAATTCCCCAAAAAGGCCTTTGATAGAAATATTGGAAGAATAATTGGTAGTAACTAAAGAAATTAGATTGTTTTCTTTTTTTTTTTGAGATGGGATATAGGATCTGAATTGCCTAGACACAGCAATGTGTTTTGAACTTTAATACTATTGGTGGCCAAAACACTTAAAAAAAATGGAAATCAAAATATGAACCAATAGAAGATTATAATACTGGAAAGGAGACAATAGAGTTGGTGGTGTGATCTTTAGAAAAGGAAAGGAGCACATTTCATAGAAATAAATGGAATTTGTGGGAGCAATGCTTGCAGAATAATATTCAGGAGGAGGAGGAAAGGTAGGACTTGAGCAACATATCTAAACCTAGAGTGAATGAAAATTCTTAAAAAGAAAACATATATGTGTACTTCACAATAATAATAGTGAAATTAAGGTTTTTCTATTTTCTTACAGTATTTGACATCATATTGCAACTTAAAATGTGATATTTTAATAAGGACATTTTATTAAAGCATTCAATATGAATGTTTTATTAAAAAAAGAAACTGAAATAAAAATCTGTGTAAGACCAGAGTTTGCACAGAGACTTAGAATAATGCATCAGAACAGGACAGAAATGCAGAAAAAAAGAAACTATGTAAGTAAGGACCATCAGAACAAAGAAATGGAAGTAAATACTAAAAGTGCTTTAAGTAAGAAAATGCAAAGTTCTAAATCCTATTTTCTCCAAGAGAAAAGCTAGGAAAATAGAAACTCTCAAGAGATTTGTTCAGATAGTGGAAAAGTTAAAGCAGGTTTTTTTTTTTTTTTTTAGAACTATCATTTGTATGGGAAGACATAGAAAAGCTGCAGAACCAATGTGTTTGGAGTTGGAAACTGGACCTTTCATCTCAAGGAATCTTGTGAGGTAGCTAACTCTGAGTTAGTGATCTTACAGACAAACAAAATAAACTTTAAAAAAGCAAAATGGGAAAAATAAAAGGAGGTTCTAGGCTAGGATAGTGAACAGGATGTTCTCATTGCTTATTACCCTTTTTTGAGTTAAAAAAGATGAACTCTCATATAGAGCGTGTAAAGGCAGGGAGTCAATTCTGTATAATTTCCTAGTGTCAAAACCTTACTGGACAGTAATAATGATGCCAGCTCATGGTCACATTTTAGAAGGTCACCTGGTGATTACCAAAATTAGGCAAGGTATCTAGGCAGATTTTACTGGCCAGGAATACTAAGAGAGATAAAAACTTTCTGTACTTCTTTCCCAGAATGCCAGAAAGCTGTAACCCAATGTGGATTTAATAGACTCTTGATCTCAGTGTTTGCTGTAGATATATAATTTGAATATGTCACTGTGGTACTGTGGGCCACTAGTAAACCCTAGGAATGGGTATTACTTATCAGTAATAATGGACTACGAAGCAAAATTTCCAGAAGCATTGCCATTATGCAAAACTAATGTTACGGTTGTTTCCAAAGAACCTGTAGTGGTATTTTTCATAGTGGATATCCTTAAAAATATACTTACTAACCAAGGAACTCCCTCTATCACATGTTTGTCTACCATCCACAGACTAATGGATTAGTAGACAGGTTCAATAAAGTACTGAGGGCCATACTTAGGAAGGTTATTGATGGAGATAGGGAGAAATGGGACCAATTGTTACTCTATTTACTTTTTGTGATAACAGAGGTACTACAAGCTTCAACCGGGTATACTCCACTTAAATTTTTATAGGACAAGCATCTCATACGACTGCTTAACATTACTAAGGGAACTTGGGAAGAAGAGAAAATATCATTTAAATGTGTGATAAAATACTCTAGTGATTTGCAGGATAGACTAAAACTGGTTATGACAATAGTAAAGAAATGTATGTATAAAGCCCAGGAGCTGCAACTAGCATATAATAAGAATATTCAACTTAAGAGGATTTATCCTAGGAAGGATCAAGTATTAAAATTAGTGCCCTTCATGGAGAATACATTTCTGACTGAGTGATAGGGGCCATTTGAGGTAAATGAAAAAATAAATGCAATGAACTATGAGGTTAGAGAGCCAGGAAAGGGAAAGATAGAGCAAGTCAGTTGCATTATTGTATTAAAGCCAAGGAAAGAAGTCAAAAGTCCACAGATTAACTTGCAAGCTGAAGTTTGGGGTTAGAAAAATCTTTACTTGAAGTTCATCTAGAGGGATCCTTGTCTGCCATACAAAAGCAGAAAAATAAGAGAATTTTATTAAATAAAGCAGTGTTCTTAGAAACTAAACTGATGAAACATAATATAGTGGTAACATCTGGAGTGAAGGTTAGAATTAGATGTTTGCAGAATACCAAAATCATAGAAAATATTAGTAAGAGAAGAAATTTGAAAGATGATTGATAAGAGTGGCAGAGTGAATGTAGCAGCCCAGCAGTGCTAATTCCTAAACCTGATATGAAGTATAGATTCGGTAAGGTCTGTAGGCATTTGAATAACATTTTAACCTTGACAGCTATTCTATGTCCAGAAATGATGAGTTAATATAAAACATAGGAGAGACCAGATATGTGACAACATAAACTTGACAAAGAAGTATTGGCAGATAACCTCTTTTTCCTCAGTTGTAGAAAAGAAAACAGCCACTGTAAGCCATAAAAGTCTATTTTAGTTCATACTGCTAGCATTTGGCCTATATGGAGCTTTAGTTACCTTTCGGAGATTAATGGATGAAATATTCACTCTCCACTCATGATATGCTGTTACATACCTGGATGATGTGGCCTTCCATTCTGAGAACTGGGAATCTCTCTTTCTAAAAGTACAGGCTGTGTTAGAATCTATAGGACAGGCAAGTAAGAGTGTCAATGTTAAGAAAAATAAACTGGGTATGGTGGAAGCCAAGGATTTGGGATACTTTATTGGAAGAAGGCTGGTAAAACCACAGGTAATAGAAGCTATAAAAACTGGCCAATATTCACTACTAAAATATTTTGTTGGACTTGCAGGATACTACAGAAAAAAAAATGTAACTAATTTTGCAATTGCTGCCTGCTCTATGACAAGGGAAAACTTATCAAAGTACAATAGTCTCTTGAGGCAGACAGACCATTAAGTGAGCCAAAAAGAATATTACTAATATTAGTAACTTCTGATTTTACTAAGGAATTTACTCTGTATAGGGATCCATTAGAGATAGGTTTGGGAGCAGGGTTACCCGAGATAAATAAGGTGAGGAGCACCCTCTGTGATATATCAGTCAAAAATGAAGCACTGCTAACAAAAGATATACAGTGATAGAGAGAGATAATGTGTTTAGCATTGCAGTGGGCTTTCTCTTAATTTAAATAATATTTACCAGATAGGCACTTCAGCCTGGTAACTTATCAGGCCCCATTACAATGGTTAAACAGCTAACAAGATGGTAGTATGAAACAACCTTTTGGCACTATTTCTCCAATCATTGGGCATGGCTTGGCTAAAGGAAATACTGACTGGTTGTCAGTGTTCCACATCCTGTCACTATAAGCCCAAAAATGCTGGTTTTATGCTGGGAAAGTGTAGTCTTGACGTCTTGTTTGTTGTGAATGAGTATGCCTTTAAAACTGTGGAAATGTATCTGAAAGTTCTCTTATCTCTTCAGTCAGGCAGCTAATTGTATTAGTTAGCTAATTGCCATTTGGTGCTTGTATTGTAATAGGCTACTGTCTGCCAAAAGCAAACCAGGAAGTAAATCCCCCAATCAGTGATTCAGCAAGGGTTAAAGCAGGGTCTTTACCCAAAGGTCCTAGATCCATGGAGCTTGACAGACTACTCAGCCAACACAGGTGAAGATTTTTGTTAGTTGCTGAAATTTAAGGAAAAACGTGGCAGGACCTACAGCTGTGATTACAAGAGTAATAGTCTGCAGGTGGAGATCCTGTTTTTTTTTTGAGACATGGACTGTAGAGTATTATTTAAAAAAAGGTACTGTTCACAGTGTGGGAATATTGCAGAAAACTGAGGGGCTATTTATATTTTCTTCTGTTTATTTTTTGGTCAATAAATCTGGTGTTTTAATGAACTTATTGCTCCAGTGTGTTTCTGGAAATAAATACATCAAAACGCACATGCACACACACACACACACACACACACACACACACACACACACACACACACACACAGAGTTTTAATATTGCATAGAATAGTGCATTAAAACAGTTGGAATACTTTTCAAGTAATAAGGTAAGGCTTAAACCTTACCTATTTCCTCTATTTTTTACTTTATGTGCTGTTTACAATTGTCACACCTCAAAATTTTGCATCATCTTTGTTTATACTCTCCCCTATAACACCATCCTTATGATGTCTACTTCAATTTGTATTATCCTCCTCCTATAATTTCTTATTCACTTCTGTCTCCTCCTATCCTTCCTTCTTTAATACTCCAACTCTGTTTGTCCACTTCTCCTTTTCTGACATTTCTTTCATTAACTGTGCAGGCTGAGATGAAAATAAAGGGAAGTGGGATAGTTGGAAAAATGCATGAGTTGGTTTGGGGCCACAGTGAGGAAACATGGGAAAATAGGGCACTGGAGAGAGAGACAAGAAAAAATCTTTTTTGTTAGCAGATTTTGCCTTTTTTCGAACACTTTGAGAAAATTGATCAGCAATCTCTGGCCTACGATTAGTCAGGATGAAATGGTGGATAAAATTTTCCTAAAAGGGTTATTTTTTCATATGGAAGATATTTGAATCTGAATGAGATCTTAAATTTGAGAAAATTTCAGGTGGATGGAACCAGTTTGCGATCCTTCCCCTGTGGGAGATGTAAGGTATGTGTTAGAATAAAAAATCTTATTGGTAGTAGGATTAATGGTAGGAATTACAGAACTGTCGATCATTTTCATTGTTGTTCATGTGGTGTGGTATATATTATAGGTTGCGGATATACGCTTACAAGATGGTATGTGGGACAAACCAAAAGAGTAGTTAAGAAGTGAATATTAGAACACTTGGGGGATATCAGGAATGCTAATTTAGGTAGTCCTGTGGCCCAGCATTTTCATTCTGCGCATGCAGGTTCAGATAGCAGTTTTTTCTTTACTGCCTTGGCTAAACCTTATAATAATCAGGGAAGTGATTTTATACATAAGCTACTACAAATGGAAACCAAGTTTATTACGAGTTTTAAGACTTTACAACCAAATGATTTAAATTTGGAGATGAATCTTAATATATGGTATTTATGATTCTCTATGATGTTTGTTAAACTTGAATATAAGGTGTTATTTAAACATTGTTTTGTACGTGTTATGTGTGTTTGACTAGAAGGGTAATGTGTCATTTGGGGGGGTGTGATGTGAAAGACTGAAGTTTGAAATATTGTAACTGAAGCACTTTATTTTGAACACTTTAATAAGACGGTTAAATAGATGGTTAATGAGGTGTTAATTTGTTTGTGTATAAAAAGACTGTTTGGATGGTGTTGATTTATTCCTTTGAAGGCATTGGCTGAGGTACCAGAAGCGCTAGTAATCAGTTTATTTCGCAGTCCATACTGCTTGGCTCTGTTTGGTTTTTGTTTTCTTTATAGTGCGAATGTTTTGTTTAATTTATTAACTGTGCAGCTTCCTCATAATATTTTATATTTTTGGCTTTTTTTCAACCCTTTGTTACATACCTGTGGATCCTTTCACTCAATAGTTTATCTGCAGGATGTTTAGTCTCACTCTACCTCTGGTGTGGAAATCAGTTCTGTCCCTTTTCAAAATATTGGAAACCCTTTACCAACCTCTGTTACAGTTTCCTGTAGGTTCCAAGTCAACATCATGCATCCACAAATAAAATATATCTTCTCATCCTCCCTCCTCATACTCTTTCTGACCGTCATTCTTTTGCCATTGTGAAGGGAAAAGGAGATACTGGGCACCCTTGTCTTGTTTCTTTCCTTGTTTTTAGTCATCTGGATAGTCAACCATTAGCTGCCCCTGTCCCCTTTCAACAACCAGAACTGGTATTACCGTTTTTTTTTTTTTAAAGTTTTAACTGATAGTCAACCCTCCATTAGTTTCTCTAAATAGTAGAACTCAATTGCATCAAAAGATTTTGTATGTCAAAAAGTCCCCTTTTTATCCCTCTTCCTTCTCTAAAAAAGAAACAGCACATCCAGTAAACTATAATGTGTTTGTTTTCACAGTACTGAACTGATGTGTTTCTGTAATGTCCTGTAAACATTTCTGGAATGTCCTGTAAACATTTCTGTAATGTCCTGTAAACATTTCGTGATCATTGCTGCAGGCACCTCAGCATACATATCTTCACATCTGTGCAGAGCAGAGAGAAAGGCATACAGGTTTTCACTTCATCCCTCCTCTGTACTATTGAGAAATACTGCTAACAGTGCTCCACATGCTGAATCTGTGGTTCTCACATTTAATCACTTGTATATCTTACATAGCTCTCCACTGTATGGTCATTGCCACTTTGCAAAACTTCTTTGGAATCCATATTCTTCTGTAGCACTTCTTTATTCAGATGGTTAATAGCACCTCTGTTTTCTTCTCTTCTCTGTCTGTTTCCATCTCTCTCTTTCTCTCCATATTTTCCCACTCCTACTGTGTTAATCTTGTATCACTATCATTCTTGCAGGCAATTTTGACAACCTCTTTCCTCAGAATAATACAACTCTTCATAAAATTCCACAAATACACTTGCAATGCTTTTATTTTTATCTGATCCTCTTCTTTTATGCTCTGACTCAATGAAATACACATCATCTATCTTCTTCTTCAAATAGCTTACTAATTTATTTCCTGGTTTCTCATTTTCAGCTCACCACAGATCTGTGTTGTTATCCTTGCCATCTCCATAGTAATAATTTTCTACAGTGTCCTAAAACTAGCTGAGCTTTCTTCTGTGCTCTGGTCCATTTTTTCATGTCCTTTTCCCTTATTTTAGCCCGAGTTTCCTCATTAAGCCAGTTCTTGTCATGCACCATTCCCTCAGAAGTGCTTTCATTCCATCCATCATTTTATTTAACACTCATATCTCTTAACCTCTTAGAGTGAGAAATCTGGACAAAGCTATGAAAAAAGTGGTACAAATAGGGGCAGTTTTTAAATGTTTGCTCTTACAAACTTAGAAAGTTGATAGAATAGCAGGTTTTGCATTGGCATGCATTTTCTGAAGGGTATAAAGTCTAAAACTCAAATGTTTGTCATTATTTTCTAACTTCAGTCTTTAATGATTTGCTACTAATTTGTCAGAAAGCCACAATTTTATGAAAAACGGACCAAAAATATAAGGCAAAAATCTGGGCATTCTGCTAAAATCTGTACAGTTGAGAGGTATGCTGACACTGTCTTTGTACCACCTCTTCTTTATTATCTCAGCCACCATACTCTTAAATGCCTTTACTCTATCCAGTATCACAGTTTTTGTACCTTTATTGTCATATTTTCATATGTTTACCACATTTTCCTTTCTAATTGCCACTTCCTTGTGTACACGGTTAGAAATATATTTAGTTTTAATTTTAGAATCCTCCATCTTCCCATTCATCCCTCCCTCCACTTAAGACTGATTATTGTTTCTACCTTGTCCTTTCTCTAGGAAAATGTTCAGTCTTCTGAGTTGAGTTGTCCCATCTCTACATGCCCATACTCTCTTATTACCTTTGTCCTCCTCTTCCCACTCTGCCTACCTCCACTTGCAGAGGTGCTGCAGTTAAGACATTCATAGAATGGCCGCACCTGTTTATATACAACACACATGCCCACACATGAGTGCACACACACACACACACACACACACACACACACACACACACACACACACACACACACACACACACACACACACACACACACACGCACACACACACGCTGACACAAACACAAGTATTAACAGCTGATGTGGCTATTTTATCTCTTTCTTTCTCTCTCTGTATATATATATATATATATATATATATATATATATATATATATATATATGATATTAGGATCTTTTTGAATATAGATAGCTGCAAGTACCAAAGTTAAGTAAGGCATCTTTGAAAGTGTTTCCTTAAGATGGCTGGCAAGGATTTTTACCCCTATAATGCAAAATATTATATTACAGTTCTGAGAGAGCACACATGTGAATGGGGAAAAGTGACTGCTCTTCTAAAAGACTGTATGATTTTTTTTGTATGTTATATATACTTATAAACATTCTAATGATGTGTGAACGCAATACTTGGCGGTGAAGTGGTGTTTGACTCCCTGCAAAAACAGTGTTTCTTTAGTCCAGAATCCTCACTCTGTCTTTTTCACAGTTGATCATCATTCAAACTGTTCTACTTGTGATGCAGCACAGCTTTGATATGCTATGATAAAAAGGATGAAACCTGGCATACTGAGTGTTGAAGAATTCATATTGATTATTTAGAACATAAAAGAAAGTAGCCAAAAGCTACATTGTACCCACCAGGAATGTACAGTGTCTGTTTAATAAGTTGCATTACTTATAAAACCCCCATCCCGGAAGGGGAGGCTTTTTAACTTGCCCCAGGCAGTTTAGATTTCATTCACAGTTTTGAACCATTCTAAAACTTTAGGAAGGGTGTTGGAGTCATACACTATCCTTTCTGTGAAATAGTTTTTTTTATTACCTGTAAGCTTCAAAGTGTGTAGTCTGCGTCTCTTGTATTAATTCATTTTAGGTACATGTTGATGTTTGTGATATTTTCCTCTGCTTCCTGTCCTCTGAGCAGTTACAGAAACTACCTGTTTGGTTTATGTAGAAGACCCTGCACCATTAATATTGCCCTTGTTTGAATTGCCTCCTCCCTATCTTTGTTGTTGTTGTTTTCATGACGTACCGAGAGCTGTGGAAAAACGAACATTAGCATAGATGGATGAATAGTGAGAATACCTTCTCATTTTCTAGTTGTCATGCTTCTTCTTACATATCCCAGTCGTCAATCAGTCTTTCATTGATATCATCTAACATGATCACTCTGATGTCCCTCTTCTGTTTACGGATGTGCTTGTCCCACCAAGTTCCATGCTTTTTCCCAGGTTTGTGATTCCCAGTATTATTTTGCATTGAATAAAAGCTGTAGTGTTTTTAACCATTTCTCCAGTCTTGCTAAACATATTCTCATCTGTCTGTACTTACTTTTATATCAGCTCTCTCGTATAAGTTTGTGCCATCAGCACACCTTCTGTAATGTCAAGGAATTAAAAAGGACTGAGGTCAGCAATGAGCTCTGTGGTACCCACTGGCTAACATTCTTTCTTCTAAATGAATTCCATTTACTCTAATGCTCAGCGACTTGTTGCCTGGCCAGCGTTTTATCTATGCTTCCATCATGTTATTCATTCCAAGCTTATCTAGTTTTTTAATTAACTTTTTATGTGGTGCATTGTTAAATGCCATGTTAAAATATAAGTGGGCCACATCTATTTCCTCCTTCAGATCTAATGCTGTCGTCTACCATACAACACATTTGATGAGATTTGACCAGCATGGCCTTCCTTGTGGATCTATGTTGACTTGTGTTCTGCGCACCCCAGACTTTTAGAAGTTTCAAAATTATTTTTCTCAGTTGTGATATCATAATTCTTCTTATAACTGATGTTAAACTGACACTTCAGTAGTTTTTAGCCTATTTTGCTCCTAGTCTTCTGAAGGAAAATCACATCCACCCTAACCCTGTCATCAGGACACTTGACATCCTTCCATGACTTATTAAGTATATTACTTAGTGGTATTACTAGTTATGCCATTTCTCTAGGAATTCTAGGGTGCATCCCATCTTACTTCACCCCCTTGCACACCTTTTATTTTCCAGTTAGTCATATAAATTATCTTCTAAAAGTTCTAACAATTTCATTTGCTTCATAACTCTGACACTTTGAGGGTGAGAGATTAAGATTTCTGTGCTGCTTTACTGGCACATCTTCCTTTTTATGTGTGTGTGTGTGTGTGTGTGTGTGTGTGTGTGTGTGTGAGAGAGATTTAACATCCAGTTCTATGTGCCAAACAATGCTTAGAGGCAAAGTTTCTTTAACAGAGTATCACTTACCATCCATAGTACATGTCATATATGGTGAACATAAGTTTCTTAAGGAATTTGGTAATATTGTACTATTTCATTTTTCCTTAGATAATGCCTTTTAGGTCTGCTGAGCCCCAATGGCAATATTAGCTATCACTCTCACAGGACAGCAATTGATGTAATGTATTGCTTTTAAACAGAGGTCAAATACCTCTGTAATGTAAAGGGATAAAGCTCTGACTATGGCCTAGATGACCTGACTTTGATTAGTGTCTTAGGCACTTGACAGAGCTGTCAGGGTGGATTGTTGAGCCCATCATGAGGGGAGGGAGTGAAGCTGATCATGAATTGTAGTAGCCCTTTGGAGGAAGTTAGCAGGCCTGTGAACAGGAGCATGTGTGTGTGTGTGGACCACCAAACCATCAATGAGCACTAGTCTTCATTGAGCAAGTGTACCAAAGCAAGTGCTTGGACAGGGGAAGATGATGTAGCCCCATGGTGATGAGGGTTACATACCTCTCTAGTCTCTACCCAGGAGAGGAGTTAGGCTAATTTGTAACAAAAAAAAATCTCCTCTTTCTGGGATGCCACTGCAGATGCAAACAACCCCTATGGCTGCCTAAATGACAAAAGTCCTAGGTGGCTCTTGCCCTTGGGGTTCTGGAGCTGATCCCTTCCACTAAGGAAGGAATGGGCTACAGTCTGACTCGGGGAGACTTGGTGGTCAGAAGGTGTGTGGTCAATAGCATACAAGGAAAAAAACAGCGGTCAAAACATTAATTCTAGTGCTAGACAGAGGGGAGCTGACAAGGCATTATCTACCCCTAATCAAATACTTTAGCAACTTTATTCAGTCCTCTGATATAGTTGTTCCTTAACATGATGCTGCAGGCCTCTACAAGTAATATACAATTTTCCATTAGTCTTGACCCTATGATCTAAACCATGTTGCTGTACAGTTATCTTTGAAAGTAAGTGCAAAGTCAATAAATGGCTATTAATTTAGCTATAGCCTTGGTCCATTAAATCAGTGATATGCTAGCTGATGATCTGCTTGTTGAAGAAAAAGAAAACAGATGTATAGAACACTCTCATCAACTAGCCTGCTCATTTCTAATACACATATTATAAACGCATCTACATACTGCACACTCACATTTGTCCCCTGAACTACTCAGCATCCATAAATCATAAACATACAAAAAGCACATCAAACACATTTCTAACATGGGGTACGTCCCCACCCTCAAATTTATATAACCAACTATGAGACTGCACTTAACTTTTGGGTTGTATCACTTGTGACACGGAGTCACACAGTTAACCTTCACAAACAGCCCAAACACCTCTATCTTTCACATAGTCGCTATCAAACATACCTGAGCTGTATCCTAACAGGCATGTCTAATCTCACCTGCGCGCGCTTGCACACACACACACACACACACACACACACACACACACACACACACACACACACACCAAGTTTTCACTGCTGAACACACACACCACAACTCCTGGTTGCAGTCACACACTCACATCCTCACTGCCTATCCTAAAGTAATGCAGACCATTTCTTTTCTAATCCAGTCCTCTCTCGATGGAAATGCTGTTGAAAATATTTATAGGAAAGGCCATCCTTCCTTCAAAAGAACAAATTGTTATTCCAAATTCTTTCTCCTACCATATAAAATAGCATTTGGAAAATGGACTTGGATCTTTCCAGCATCAATAGGCAAGCCATGGTAAGGGGTCTGTGATTGGCAACACTTCAGTCACTGATCTTCTCTTTCTCTTTGGGATCTGGATGGGTGCACTCTGGCCTCAAAGATGTATGCTAGTATCTTTCAATCCTCAAGCCTCAGTGAAAATTAATCTTGCTTCAGTTTGGGGGATAAACATTTCCAGCTTTTGGTTCTCCCCTTCAATGTGTAGAATATTCCAAGTGCTTAGTAAATGTTTCTCAACAGCTCTGGCAGCCCTCATGCTAAAGTAGCTTTTTTATCTTCCCCTATTTGAATCAGTGTTTTATTCATGAGCAGTCCCAAGATAATCTGTATAATTATTCTTAGTTTCCTTCTCCTCTTTCACTCCTTGGGTCTAGTAATTAATGAAAAGAAGTAAGGTGTGGTTCTGTACCAGTAGAAATGGGCTCATTGTGGCCTTGTAGACTCATTTCATAAAATGATGCATCTTCTGATGGGTAGAATATAGCTCACGAGAGCTGGCTTTGTCAGAAATTGCATTGGTTGTACCATGACCCTAGCTAGGTGCTGGTGTGCTATGTGATCTCAACTGACATCTGCTAGGCAAATATGCCAGCTTGAGTGCAGCCATGACCACGGGGACACCCTCTTCTGGGAGTAGACAACTATACAATAGATGATGTTGTGGAACTGACAGCACCACAGGAATGGGATCTTGCATGTCTGTGGCCACGTTGGCTAACATTTGTGGCAGTAGCAGATGACCAGCTATGAGGACAGCCCCTTGCCCCTGTCAGACAACTCAGAGAAAAAATTACACATTTGAATGTGTGATTTAGTCTTCCCAAGGAATCGCACATACAGGACGTGAACTCCTCCTGTAGGTTAGCATGCACACTCTGGATCACTCTCATTATCTCTGCCATGGCTGTGTTGGCAGTAGCCTGTGCCTCCATCATTGCCCTGCACATATGTTGGGATGTAGCCACTGACACATCCACTTCAGAGGGATGGGGTAAATATATCTCCAGCAAACAGTATTATCAACCCTCTTATGTGGACCTCAATGCTCATGAGTCCTGGGAGCCAACACATTTCTATGATCTATAGTGTCTCCATCAACCTGTTCTCTCTCAGGTGATATTATGTCCAGGGCAATCACAGGCATAGAGATTGTGCCCATAGTCTATGTAAATGTTGAGGTGGCCACACTCCCTATTTTAATTAATATTAATATTTTATTATTTTAATTATTTTATTTTTATTTTATTTTTATTTTTTTATTTTAATTTTTTTTATTTTTTATTTAGTTTTTTTATTTTATTTTATTTTTTTTTTATTTTATTTTATTTTTTAGATTTATTCTGCAAGCCCTGACTGTGCCACCTCTTATGTGTCATCTTTATCAGAGGTTACAGATCCTCCATCAGATGGGGCAATTCTACAGTGTTGGTGCCAGATAAAGAATCTCCTGGAAATACACCAGTGTAAGTATGCTGTAGCATGACAACTATACAGGAAACTGATATCTGTACAAGTCTAAACCTCAGAATAAATAATAATATCCCTGGCCATACCTTGTTCAGATGGTCATTACAGTTGGATACCTGATGTACCTGTATTGTATAAGTCAGAGAGATTCCATGAAGTTTAAATTGACTAAAAAGTAAGGAAGACTTCATCTACAGATAGAATGAAATGCATTCCTGGGGCATCCACATTAAATTTAGAGTTTTTATAAGGTACAAGGGACTTCAGCTGTAGATGCATTAGAATAGGATTACATACCTGTGGCATCCACAGTTGAAACTCTCAGTGCCCATCCAACTCTTTCCAAACATCCAGCACTGAACTCTGAGACTATATGGATTTGGAACTGCCTTTAAGTGAGGCCAGGGACTCCTCTGTCTCTGTAAAAGGTGGTTCAGTTGATGGCTCACCACCTGTTAACTGATGTTCCTGTGCCATAGCTTCTGCTCTGTAAGTGGCAGCACAGATCATATAATTTCCATAGCTACAGTCCTGATCACCTACAGCATTAATATTGCTGACAGTTTCACCCCGTTATGGTCACAGAAGAGCTGGTTGGTTGCATGGACAGCAAAGAGCCATTAGCTATGGAGATGGAAGCCTGTAGTACCACTTCCTACCAGATGTGGCACTTGTTTTCTTTATGCCCTGTGTTAAGGCATATGTCTGTTGGTATGGAAAATAGTGGAATCAACGGCCTTTTTCTTGCATGATGCTTAGAAATCCTTATGGTACTCCAATCCTACTAGGTCATATATTATTCTGTATTTGTGCCTGACAGTTAGATATCTGCGCCGAAAATCATTAATTGTCAGGTATGTATGTGTATTGAGTTCATATTCTCCACAAAAAAGCACAGAAATACAACTGAACAAAAATACCCGATTATTACAATGTAGCTTTTCTAAGGTTGTGACTGCTGACCTATGTGCAAGGCACACAACACTAAAATATAATGAACAGTACTGCTGATTATGAGCCTAGGGGTGTGTCTCCCATCTGTCTTTGCAATCTTACAGGCTAATATGTTCAGTACATTTGCAATGTCAAAGTTAAGACATTCTACGTTGACAGATTTAAAAGTAATGACAAACAGACATCTGTTAGAGACAGAAGCTAAAGAGTGACCAAACGCTAGTGTTGGACAAAGGAATGGATTTCTAACATGTAACACTTACCTGTTATAAGCAGATCTTTTCAGTCAGAAGGAAAAACTTCATAGGGATTCTAGCTTCTTAACCAGCATTTTCTTACATAGCACAATGCTTCTTGTTGCACTTAGATCATGTGGACTCACCCTGCTGGGAATGATGATTATGCTAATTAAGGATCACCCCATTATTGTTTCTGAATGACTCAATTTGTGCAATGAACAAACCTGGTAAACATTGTGGAGATTTCTATACTATGCAGTGCATGGGAGGCCAGCCAAATATTTTAGGATCGAGAGAATTGCCACCCCATACTTAATCATCTTCAGATGGAGTCATTGTAGAATATGTAATCTCAGCGCATATACAGGGATGGCGAACTACCATATTTCACTCCTGAAATTGCCATTGGAATCATAATAATATTTATTATTTTATTATTTATTTATTTATTTTTTGACATTTGATGACTGGGTGGGTTTGACTGGGTCAGTAGCCCATTTTCAGTGGTGGCCCGGGAAAAAAAGCTCCACATTGTAAAAACATTTGATAAAGTAAAATAAAGTACAGTGATGATTACATTTCCATTTGGGAGTATAGCTTACAAAGTTACAAGGTAGCTCGGTTGGCATATAGTCAGGTGACGAACACTTACAGTGCCAATATTTAATAAGATTTCCATCCATCATATAAATGAGGTGCTCATAGGTACCCTTTGCTTTAAGAGCACACAAGTGGTGCAATGAGGAATCCAAGGTTTTTCTGGACATGCTGCATAAAGAGAACAGCTAGGGGCTCCTGCTGGAGGACTATACCAGCCACAGTATAGGGCTGAAACCTAGAATACTGTGGACAAAGCTGTTACCTGTGACACTGGCATCCCATGCATGGAGGAACAGAGCCATCACCACTATACTGACATGAGACATCACTATCCTGACCTCTTTTGCTGATGGGAGGAAGACATTAAGGTGCAGTGACCACCTCTGTACTGTAAGCATAACTTATTTTAGCTATGCAAATAACTTGTAACTGTGTGCCAACCACAATAAGCCCTTTTTTGTCTCTATTCCCTGAAGAGATCAAAAGGAATAGACAGATGCATAGGAGCAGACTGGATCACCCTAAGAGAGCCCTAGCGTGAGTATATATGCTGTCATAAACTTGTCTTGTTTTTAATAGTAAGATTAGTAGGCATTAAAAATAATGTATAACCTTCATACTCCAGTGTCACATCTGTCAGTACTGACATAGTTCAAAGTTAATAGTATGACTGTGCAATGTTAGAAATGTGTTTCTGCATGCCTCCTCCTTTATAGGTGGACAAGTAGATCAGACCTCTCAACTTTACCAAATTTCTCATTTTTTACCGGTTTTGAGGTGAAGATATTGGGGTGCCATGAATTCCTGAGTGGCCCCTTTAATTTCCAAAATTTACAGTCTTTTTTTTTTTTTTCGATTTTCTGCTGACGTCATCACGTGCAGGGCATGCATGATGATGTTAGCATCGTGAGCAGACTGCCAGCCTGTCAGAATACAGCTGGGCTTGAGGGTGTGTGTTTATGTTTATCTACCAAGTACACATGCAGGCAAGCTATTTATGGTTTGCTCATGGCAAACCTCTCAACCGTACCAAATTCCTCGATTTTTACTGGTTTTGAGGTGAAAATATTGGGGTGTCACGAATTCCTGAGTGGGCCCTTTAATTTCTGAATTTCCCAGACTTTTTTTTTTTTCTGATTTTTTGCTGATGTCATCACGTGCAGGGTGTGTGTGATGACATCAGCATCCTGAGCAGACTGCCAGCCTGTTGGAATATGGCTGGGCTTGAGGTGGGTGTGTTTATGTTTATCTACCAAGTACACATGCAGGCAAGCTGTTCATGGTTTGTTCACGGCAGTTAAGTGCAGAGTGCACTGCAGATCGAGAGTCAGTGTACTGTACTACTACTTACTTAGTCCAGGGCTCCAGCAAGTCTGCAGCAGTCAGTCACTCAGTCATTGGTCAGAGCAGAGGACAGTGAGTGGACTCATTGTACCAGTCTGGTCTGGTGTCAAAGATGAAAAAATATATCACCACCAGACCCAGTTCTTCCCTCGGCACCTTAAGGTACTGTAGCATAAAGAAAGAATTAAAAAAAAAATGCAATGCTGGTGGATGGCTGTTAGTGTTTTTTTTTGAGGTTGACACACATCAGTAGAATCACAGTTATATTCTATTTCCTACCAATGAGGTGTGACTGTCTCTTTCAAGGTGACCTACAAAGCTTGTATAAAAGTAAAATTACATAATCTGACCAAGCTGAAACAAATGATACAAACAATAAGACGCTGTTTACTTTGAGGTACTTGTATACTGTGTTTCAACTGCTTTGGTTCATAGGTTCATAGGTAGGTACTTGACTATCGGCCCTAGGCCTATACAAGCCTAGCCATAACAATTCCCTGGCTATTTCTTCCCACAGTATTTACTTCCCTGGACCCCTGTCTAACATGATCCCCGGGGTGAATTTCCTATCTCCCATCCAATTGTCAAGGTTCCTTTTGAAGAAGGCCAAAGAGGTGTTCTGCTTGACATGTATGAGCAGTCTATTCCAGAGTCTGGGGAGTCTATGGGTCAGGAACCTATCCCTCCAGCATGTTTTGTTCATTGTGATGACAAGGTTTAGATCCCTGGACCGTGTGGCTCTGAGGGATTGGGATTTCTTTAAGTGTAGCATGTCCAACAGCTGTGGGTTTGACATGGCCTTGTATATTAAGCAGAAATCGCCTCTGAGTAGATGATATGCGACAGAGTATAGCTGGAGTTTTTTAGACAGTCAGCATAGGGCATTTACTTTAGGCCTGTGATTCTTTTAGTGAGGTATTTCTGCGGCCTTTCCAGTTGTTGCAGATGTCTTGAGAGGTACATACCAAATGGGGCGTTGTATTCTATAATGGGTCTAATGAGGGATGAGTACAGTGGGACAATTACCTCCTTTTTTCTGGATGAAAAGCCCATAGTGATGAGGTGTGCCACATAGAAGGATTTCCTGACTGTTGTGGCGATGTGGTTATTGACGGTGTGACCACTGTCCACCTGTGTCCCTAAGACTCTTATCACACTGTCGGTGTTTAGTGTACTGCCACCTATGTGGTAATTCATGGGTACATGTTTGTTCCCAAAGGAGATAACTATACATTTCATGGCATTGAGCTTGAGCCCATGGCTCTGGCACCAAGCATCTGTTTCTGTAAGGCCCTTTTGTAGAAATATCCATATAATTTGGGGATTAAATAATGGCTCCCAGTTTGCAGTCATCTGCGAACTTTGTTAGCCAGAGTCCCTTAGTGTTGGCCTGTACTAAGTAGATGCCAAACAAGAGCGGTCCCAGGACTGAACCCTGAGGTACTTCACTTGTCTGGAACTGGATTTGGAGTCGGCTACTTTTACAGTGTGGGTTCTCTCAGTAAGCCAGTTGGCAACCCATCGAGTGACGTAGGGATTAGTGCCCAGCTTAGTAAGTTTATCTATGATTCCAGAGTGGGGGATGGTGTTGAATGCCTTGGCGAGGTGCAGATAGCCTTACCCTCGTCCACAGCTCTGGAGACTGATTTGAAGAAATCAATCAGGTTCGGGCGACAAGATCAGCCCTTCATATACCCAAACTGGGTGGGGTCCAGTGTTTGAAGGTTGCCAATGTCTTTGTTTATAAGTTCCATGATAATACGTTCCATGGCCTTAGCTGTGCGCCACTCAGTGGGCACGATGCCTGAGGTTGAGGCTATGATTAAACATGACACTTAGGTGAGGTGCCAGTTCATTTTGCAGTTCATGTAGTACACAGCCCAGGATGTCATCTGGTCCCATGGATGCTCTATTCTTAGCTTTGGAGAGTGTGTTTTTTACCTGTGTGGCTGTTATTACCAGAATTTGGCAATCTTTCGGTATTGAGATGGGCCCTTTAGTGGGTGAGAGGGGGTTGAAATTGGCACTGAATCGATCTGCCAGGATATTGACAATATCCTTGGGATCAGTATATTTAATGCCATTCTGTTGTAGCTCAGAGCAGATCTGAGCATTGCCATTTAGATTCTTGACATAGCTATAGAATGCCTTGTGGTTGTCTTTGGAATCTTTGGCAATTTTATTTTCATAACTTGCTTTGGAGGATTTTATGAGGGATCAGCTTCTTACTGAGGCTGGTAAGGCAGTTTTTTTGCATCCTGGGATTTTCCTCTTCTTTGCAAAAGTTTCTTCCTTTTGTTGTAAAGTTTGTTTATGGCAGGGGACCACCAGATTGGCTTCCTTTTTTTGGAGGAGAGCGTCTTGGTTCTATTTGGGATGGCACGATTCATGCACGAGTGGATGTGTTTGTACAGTGCATTAATGTAGGATTCAGCAGTTGAACTTTCAGTTCCTGTGTGCATGGGTGTCATGAAGTTTGTCACTTCTGACTTGAGTAGCATGAAGTTGGCTTTGTAGAAGTTTTTTACGGAGGTTTCCTTACTGGGGGGTGGGGGAGGGATGTGGATGTCAAGGGTGATTAGCTTATGGTCAGACCTGACCAACGAGGGGGTGACCATAGGTGCGGAGCATCGATTTCCCATGTCGGTAATGACCAGGTCTAGGATATTGGAGCCCCTGGTGGTACTATGGATTAGTTGATCCAGGGCATTGGAATTTATGAATTCCAAGAATCGTTGGGAAAAGGTGTTGGTACATGAGTAGTTTTCCCAGTTAATGGCAGGGTAGTTGAAATCACCCAGTGTTTGGTTGTATCTTAATATTTTCCAGTATGTTTAGAAAGGTGTAGTGAGAATCTTGGGGCATGTTGAGGGATCTGTAACAAGCTACAGTTTGGATTGCAGTCTCACCTAGTGTTAGTTGCACCTGGAGAATTTCAGAAGAATTGTGTTGTGCATCTAGCCTGGTGGTGTGAATATCCTTAGTGAATATGGACACTCCTCCACCTTTAGTGTTTCGGTCCTGGTTTGGTGGCCGAAAAGTATGGTAAGAGTTGTAGTCTGGTATTGCAGGGGTGCTCTCTGGAGCCTTGAACCAGGTCTCAGTTACTGCGCAGATATTGATGTTCTCCATTTTAGGAGTGCCTCGAGAGAGTGCATTTTGAGGTTTAGACTTCTAGCATTGAGTAGCATTACCTTCAGATTTTGCATGCTTGAATCACAATACAGTATAATATTTTGGAATTTGTGTTATGACGTATAATACGCAGCTGTAAAGTGGGTAATAGTTAAACTTCTTTCAGGCTATTAATATTTTTCTACATTTCCCTTTCTAAATAGCCCCCTTTTTCTGTTGCACTAGTCCCAGTATCATTTGAAGTGTGAATGCGTTTATCAGTACTCTCTATTTTAGATTGTCAAATACCATTAATCATATCAAATGCAAGTCATTCTACAGGCTATGTCTTTCCAGAAACTGTGTGAATAAGAGCGTGATAAATTCATACTGTATTTCTCCTATTGCTTTTGTGTTGTGTTACATGTACACTACATGCAAAAACCTTGTGTGTGCATTTAGTATTTGCTGTTAACTGCTATGGAACTCTATATTTGCCTGTTTTAAAGGGAAGTGACAAGTCATTTTTCCCACATTATTTTGTCTTGTTACAAACAGCTTTCATGTATACCATTTTTAGTGGCATCGAAGAATGAGTTTGGCATTTCATGTGTTTTTAATAATCTCCTGCCTATTTGAAAAAAAAGACAAATGTGTGGATGGCTGGTTCAGATGAATGTGACAAAACACAAAAGCAGTGACCTAAGAAAAAAATGAGAGCAAGCCAAATGGAGCAGATGTCCTCAAAGTGCTTCTGAATGTATTTTTCCCAAAGAAAGTTCAGAAGCAAGATTTCGAAGCAAGGAACAATGAGCAGACCAATGTCAGAACAACATCCTTCTTCAGAATCTTAAAACTAAATATGTAACTTTTGAGGTCTTATATTCATAGAAACAGAACTAATTAGGCTATTAGTCTATAAAACAGTATCATAAAACTGTGTGTAGCCAGTTTTAAACAGTTTTGTAAGGAATCTTTTGAAGAGACCTATACATATTTTTTTCTGTTTTGGCTTTTAACTCTGAGGGCTAAGGCTATGACGTGCTAATGGGATTCATCTGTAATCCTGGGTTTGATTATTTCAGTTTCGGTTCATAAACCTGTTGCCTCTGTGCATGTCACTTAATCAGTCAGTGCTGTTAAGCTATCCCTCACCTTAACTGATAAAATTAGTACAATAAAATACCATCCTTAAGGAATGGAGTTAAACTAAATTAGTTGTTTATTGCATATATATTATCACAATATGGTCTTCGCTCTCTTTTGGATAATGTGTCCAATATTTTTTTCCCGTATCATTTAGTCTTGCTATTCTGCCACTTTCTGTGAAACACAAATAAAAAAAATATATGTTTGTAATTACATTGCAAGTGTGTAGATTGCGATACAGTTTGTAAAGGTGTAAAATTGTTCTACAGTTCAGATTTTAAAATACCATCTAGGTTTGTCATTATAAAGTGCTACATGACTTTCATGGTCATATTTTGGTTGTCTGTTCTTCAGTTTGCATCTAAAAGTTGGCATCCCACAATTCCACTGATGTGGGTGGGGTTACATAATTATGTATACAAATGTTATGTTAATCAGCGTACAGATTTGTACCTATTTTTCATGGGCCTTTGCCCAGATTTTTGATGTTTCCAGGTTGAGAGGTATGAAATGGATCTTCATGTTAAGTCCCTTTGTGAGGATGACTGTGGGTTTAATTCTCCCCCAGTCTCAAAATTATTGTCATGAAAACCATTGCATGTATGTTTTTCTGTCCCGTAGTATCACTGCAACATTATATGTCCCATATTTGTAAGATCATTATTAATAGTTTGCTGGTCATTTCCCAGTATACAGTAGCATTTGCTGATGATTGAAGTATGTAAGTCTGAGTAGCATGTTTACTTTATATATGTACATTCATCTCAGACATCAAAATGCATTCCTGACTACAGGCACACATTGGTCTGGCTAAATAGTTCTTACCATTAATCTTCTATCTGTCAGACTTCATGTGAGGATGGCTTTTGTTTTAAGCTCCCTTGTGTGTGTATGTATGTATATGTTTATATATAAAAACAAGCTTCTGAAATCCACGACTATTTAATGCATTGCAAAGTGTATTCTGTTTAACTGTATCATTATCAAGAGTTAAAATGCAATTTTCATTGTGCTTATGTTTTCCTTCCCCACCCTCTTTGTTGTTATCATTTCTGTTACATACATTTGTTTTATTTTTTGTTTATCTTCATTTTTTACTGTTATATGTGACCTGCACCCATCCCACTGGAAAGGCCTGTTGACCTCCCACAGGTGGCAAAATATAACCATTTCCACCGCCATCAACACCACCTCCAGAAACATTCAGCATAACTGATTCTCAGCCTGCCATAGCTGTCTCCACACCTCCTGCCTTACCTGCACCACCTGTGTCAGGTAGTCCACTTGGAGGATGGCACAGTGGTATCCTCCAGTAGCAGTGTGTGTGGAGGAGACACCTTTATCATCCACTGGTAGATGGCAGAGCTTGTGGGGAATATAATTGACAGGAGGTTGGATGCTTGCATCAACAACATGGAGATCATGCTCTGATAACTCAGAGTTGTGTACCTGCCTAGCACTGGTGCCACCATCTGAGCCAGGATACAGTGGTGGCAGTACCAAGGAAGATGAGTAATCTTCCACTGGGAACCAGATGGCAGACACATGTGCGAACACACAATCCTATCTCCCAAGCTGGTATTCCCCTCCCTTTCATGTCTATGGTCAGTCCTGTTGGTTTTACACTTCTCCTCTCACCATTGTCTTCCCCCAGTTTGACTGATTTCTCCTTCACCATTGTGTTGTCCCACCCTCATTGTGTTATCCCACACCCTGCCAGTCATGCCTGTCTTTTTCGACAACTTAACCTATCCCTTATAACTTTTTTCTTACTTCCCTTACTTTCTTCCTCAGCTTTCCCTTCTCTTACAAAACTGGCAGCCTGTCCCATAAAAAAGTACATGCCTCCTATCCAGCCACTATCCTGCTCATTTCTAATTTGCTCACCATCTGCTTGCTTCCTTCCCCATTTCATATTTTTGATATACTCCCATTTCCAACCTTTAATTTGGTCAAGAAATAGATAAACACACCACCTATTCACCAAAAGGGCTTCTAAAGCACTTATCTTTTTGTCAGGCTGCAGAAAGGCCATGTACAACTGACAAAATTTGGCACTGTATGTTGTGTAGTGACAGTGGTGTCCAATTGAAATGAGGCCCTACATATATTTTCCTTGGCTGCCACTGGTCACACAAATGAGCTGATATGTGGAAGTTGTTTAATATGAAATGGGGTAAAGTTTATGCCTTTAGTCTGACTGCTTCTGTGACTGAACCTTTACATTAAATGACTTGGAAAGTATTGTACAGACTGGAATGTTTAAACTCCCCCTGGGTTATGTTTTTTTTTTAATTTCTGCTTACATTTTGTGAATGTGCAAAAACATTTGCTATATGCTTCCCTGACAACTGTAGTATGACTTCTTCTGTGGCTCAGCTTATTCATGAGTTCAAATGAAGAGGGCTGAGGGTTCAATACCCCTCAGTGTTTGACTTCCTTTTGTGACTTGCCTGCTTCCACTTGGCAAATGTATAACATTCCCCTGATATATATTTCCTGTCACCTTCAGTATGACTCCTGCTGCGGTTCATCTTGTAAATGCAGTGTTTGGTAGAATATCAATGCAGTAAGTAATGGGCTCAAATTCCTTGAGGCCTGGCTTTTGTTTTCTGTTTCCTGTCTGTAAATGTGTAACATTCCCCCGATATGTGTTTTCCTGACATTTTCAGTATGATGTCTGCTATGGCTCATCTTGCAAATGCAGTCTTTGGTAAAATATCAATACAGAGAGTAATGGATTCAAATCGCTTTGAGGCCTTTCTTTTGTTTTCTGTTTCTAGTCTGCAAATATTTGGTATTTCCTTGACACATGTTTCTTTGAAACCTTCAGTTTGACCCCTGCTATGTCTCACCTTGTAAATGCAGTGTTTTGTATATCCCTGCAAAGAGTAATGGGTTCGCAGCCCCTCAGGGTTGAAATTTTTTTCATAACATTTACATTATAGTGCAGGTACACTGATAACACTGATAATATCAGGACTGCTGTAGGTTGGTACAACATTTTACTTTACTGTATCTCACCTGTCCTGTTTTGAGTTTCAATCTGACTTCAAATATTTCACATTGGTATCTGTATGAGTCATACCCCCTTCTCTATTGTGTTCTGCCTTACTGAGCCAGTCAGCATCTCCCTTTGCAATATTCTGTCAGTTTCTCTTGTTTACATTTTCCTACTACTGCCTCTACATTCTACCCTTAGCCATCCCAACCTTATATTATTCCATAAAATATCCAGTGCCTAAAAAAGATATTTCAATATATATCTTTTGCTTTGAGTTACAGCAATAGATCAGCACCTTAGCATTGCCATCTGTGCTCACAGTTTTGCAACAACTAAATGAGATGTTCATACATGGTTAATGTTTACAACAGCTGTTCATGGTCATGGGTTGGTATAATGCAATATTCCTGCAGGTCCCTACTGTGGCCATGAGGAGGAGCTGCTCATCATGCACATTGGCCTAGGTGCATGCATTTTCAGAGAGTCTCTGGGCTTGTTGCACATGCATTGCAAACAGTGTTGGCTTGGGTGTGATCTTAAATGCAGCATTTCTGAGTCCTCGGGCTAGAATCTGATGAATATGAACACTGTAAAGACTGATTTGAGGCGGTAGTGCAGCGGTTAGCATTGCTGCCTCACAGCAAGAGGTTCTCCGGTTTGATCTTCGGCTGGGGTGCCTTCTGTGTGTAGTTTGCATGTCCTCCCTTTGGTCACGTGGGTTTCCTCCAGGTGCTCCGGTTTCTTCCCACATCCCAAAGACATGCTGTAGATGGATTGGACACTCTAAATTGGCCCTAGGTGTGAATGTGTGCATGTGTGTGCCTTTTGTGGAAGGTTGGGCATCGGGCTGGCACCTCAACACTGTAAAACTCCACTGCCAATCATGAGCGGACAGGTGATCCACTGTGGTGACCCCTAACCGGGAAAAAGCCGAAAGAAGAAGTTTGTCATATGCGCTACTTTAGTAAGACTTATGGTTCTAGGGGTTATGAACATTTCAAAGTCAAAGAAAACTTTGTCATTCAGAACTACACAGCAGTGTAGCTGAATGAAATTACAATGCTTTGTTCTCAATGCAGGAAAAAATTACACATATAGACAGAGAAAAATTAATAAAATATCACAGTAAAATTTTAATAAGTAGCAATTTGTAAGTAAAGTAGGACAGCAGTGACCCACACTCATCCCCAGAACAGGAGACCAGGAAGCCAAGGAGCAATATGAAGATAATATTGTCAAAGTAAAATTGAAACAATAGCAGCATATCTATGAATAGACTGAATTATTGTACAGTTTGTATATTGCCCTTTACAGTCCTTCAATGTATAGGTGAGCTACCTTAGTATTGCACTTAGTTATTGCACATCCATAAAATAAGCCCCTTGATAGGCTAGTTATGTAACAGATATCATGGTTCATTTTTTCCCAAGAGTTCAACAGTCTAATGTGGAATGGAAAGAAATTGTTTTTTATTCTGGTGGTCTTACAATGCAGGCTTCTGTATCTCCTGCCTGAGGACAGGCGAGTGTACAGACCATTGGCAGGATGCGTTGGATCGCTGGAAATCTTTTTGGCCCTGTCGATGCACCGGCATTTGTGTAGATCCTCCAGAGGTGTAAGGGAGGTGCCAATGATTCTTTCTGTTGACCTTACAACTCTCTTGAGAGCCTTCCAATCCTGATTGTTACAGCTCCCATACCAGACTGCAATGCTGTTGGTCAGGACACTTTTAGTGGTGCCCCTATAAAAGGTCTGAAGTATGGAGCTTGGTAATTTTCCCTTCCTAAGTTTCCTTAGAAAGTGCAAGCATTGCTGAGCTTTTTTGACTGTGCTAGATACATGGACTGACCAGGATAAATTTTCCGTGATATGAACACCCAAGAACTTTGTACTCTTGACCCTTTCCACTGTCATCCCTTTCATCACTAGGGGTTTGTGTGGTACTTGAGATCTTCTGAAATCAACAATCAACTCCTTTGTCTTGCTGACATTCAGTGCTAGATTGTTGTTGTCACACCAGACCAGTAGTTGATCAATCTTTTTCCTGTAGGCCTCCTCCTCTCCATCTTTGACAAGGCCTATAACAGTGGTGTTATCTACAAATTTGATGATTCTGTTCGTCTCATGTGTGGCCATGCAGTCATGTGTCAGCAGAGTGAAAAGTAGAGGGCTTAAGACACACCCCATTTCTTTGAACTGTGAAGGCATAATCTCACTTTATCCAAAAGCTGAAGATATAACCGTTGGAAGATGGAATAAAACTTCCTGAGTTTCATTGGAGAGAATTTGTTAGCTGCTTTTATACATTCCAAAGTGAATATATCATTTGTAAAGTATTCATTAAATGTAAACATTTTAACATGTTCTAACAAAATAATAAATTAAGAAATACGATTCTCTTGACATATAAGCTATTAATATATCTCAAACCCACAGTCTGTAGTTATAACTCACAACAAACTAGACCAGCTTAGCTACATGCTTTATACCCTAGGAAACCGTGACTTATTTTAAACTATAAAATTGGTCTCTAAAGAGAGTAAATCCAGTTCCTGGTCTCTTCATTTGGATAATTTAAAAAGACCTTATACACTGACTATCACATTGCCAGTGCTGCTGTCTAAGTTTATAGGAACAATTTTTAGAAGCTGTTCTTATTTTTTGTATTTTGTCTCCACATTATGTTTAGCTTTGTCCAGATTTCTTGTGCTGACAGGTTGAGAGGTAAGGTCTAGCACCCCATACTTTTTATGAAACTTTACTCCTCTAAGCTGTATTTTCTTTTCACTTATGTCAAACTGATTTGAAGTGTAGTCCCATTCTAAAAGTCCATGTCTGATCTGATCCTTAATAAACTCAAAACCCATACCCCTATGTTATGTATTCATGGGTTGTTAAATTCTCCATAAGGCAAGTACCTCCAATCAGTGAGGAGAATGTTCAGTAGTAACATATAAAAACTGTTTACTGAACTTGGCTGAAAATAGAATTTGCTGGTAATAGGATATCCTAAATGGCCACTTAAGGTCTAACCTAAATAGTTCACGCCTTGCATATTCTCATTTTTGCCATTGCCTAAAAGAAGGTTTCAAATTCTTAATTTATTTATATGTTTTTTTATAAAACTGGATTATCCCCCTTCTAGACAAAAAGCCAAGAAGACAAGGGTTAGAGTGTTTGCTGTGATAAAATGATCCTGATTCCCTCCCAGTGACTTCTCATGAACTGGGACAACTATGTGGGGGGACAAAAAATTAAAATGGATCCCTTTTATGTCTTTATTTATGAGCTGATGTCTGTCCCCCAGTAAATTGTGACCCTATCTATAAGCATCTTGATGATTCTGCTAGCCATGTTGCATAACATGTTCCATGTTGCATATACTCATCCTCCTTGTCAGTCACCCCTTATAACAAACCCATTCCCAGTTTCAATAATGCTCAACAACTCCTATCAGTACTTCAAGTCAATAAATACAAGCACATATGTATAGCCTCCCTTTACATTCCCCCCGGAGATAATATTACCACACTATAGAATATCCTATCCTGGCTCTCCTCCAACATTAGCAATGAAATCATAATTTTGGGTGACACCAATATCAATTGGTCATCCATTCATTCTTCCTCAAACCCACTTAATATCAACCTTTACAACTTCTCACAACTAATTAATAATATTACCTGCCCCTCAAAATCTCTTTCAAAGGGTAGCATTCTAGACTTGATTCTAGTCTCTCACCCTCATTATTTCTCCAACAGTGGTACCCTTCCAGACTCCTTTAGTGACCACCTACCTATCATCACATATCGACTACCAGCACCTTTACAGAGAACACATAATTATATTACTACCCGCAACCATAAAAATTTCAACCCAATAGCTTTCTCCAACTCTCTAAAGGTAGTTGACTGGAACATTCTAAAAACTTTACCTCTAGATAATGCCTTAGCCCACTTCAACACAACCTTCTTGAACCTTCTAGACTACCATGCTCCTATAAGGACTAAAAGAATAAAACTAAAAACTAGCCCTTGGTTAACCAAAGACACACTAAGCGCCATGCGACACAGAGACAAGGCCTGGACACTTTATCAGAAAAATAAAACTCCACTCACCCACAATGAATTCAAAACACTTAGAAACAAAGTAAAAAGGCTTGTCATCACCGATCGGCAAAACTACTTTTCCATACTCCAAAACACTAACAACACAAATCCTCAAAAATTCTGGAAAGGAATCTCTTCCCTTATCAATCCTGGCAAAATAACCAACCCCAGCCCAGACCCCAATGTTTCTGACATGGACTTGGCTACACAATTCAACTCTTTTTTCATTAATTCTATTTCCAAACTAACCTCCTCTTTCTCTGATACCACTACATCCTCAACTTCACCCTCATCCACCTCTACCTTTCCCTCCACTCCCACCACCACTCTTACTTCCTCTCCAATGCCACAACCCTCAAATACCCTACCCCCCTTTCTCAACCTTTCTCACTTAAACCTATTCCCACATCTACCATAAAAAAACTCCTCCAGAAACTAAAGCCATGCTCTAATGTCCCAGACAATATTCCTTCTTACTTCCTTAGCATAACCGCAGAAGCTATAGCCTACCCTATTAGTATTCTAATCAACTGCTCTATCCAAGAAAGCATGGTACCCCAAATTTGGAGAAAGGCATTTATCATACCATTGCATAAAGGTGGCAGTAATAACAATATTACAAACTTCCGTCTCATAGCTATTCTGTCTCCCATCTCTAAACTCCTAGAAAAATGTATCCATTTGCAGCTCCTACCTTACCTCTTAGACAATCACCTGCTGACTCCAACTCAGCACGGCTTTAGACCCAGCCATAGTACTATGACAGCCCTCCTCTCCTTCCTAGAAACTATAAATAAAGCCCGGGACTCTGGACACATTGTTTCTACCCTTCTACTAGACCTCTCAAAGGCCTTTGATACTATCTCTTACAAACTACTCCTAAAGAAACTCTCCCAACTTAACTTATCTCCTTCCTCATTAAACTGGTTCTCTAGTTACTTATCTAATAGAGCTCAAGCAGTTAAATGGAAAAAAGCCACCTCCTCATTCCTTAATACCCCAACTGGGGTCCCCCAAGGTACCATATTGGGTCCTCTTCTATTCAACATCTTCATAAATGACTTCCGTAATTCCATCCCATTCTCTAATATTACTCAATATGCAGATGATTCAACTATTATCAGCTCAGCCACATCCATCCCTGCACTTCAAAAGCTTACACAAGACGCATTCTCAATCACTGAACAATGGATGAGAAAAAAACACCTAGCACTAAATGCTTCTAAAACCAAACTAATGGTATTTACACCCTCTAAACACATCTCTATCAATCCAAACTCTTTTTTAATCACTAGTAACAACAACACAACCTTGGAATTGGTGCCAGAGGCTAAGTTACTTGGGGTTCAAATTGATAGTCAGCTTAAATTCAACTCCCACATACTACTTAACATCAAAAAAACTAGGCATGCTCTATCGACAAAATCGTTTCCTTACACCCTCTACTAAAATCACTCTCTCTTCCACATTCCTGATTCCCTCTCTTCTTTATGGAGCCCCACTCCTGACTAACCTACAATCTTCCCTCAAAACACAACTTTCCTCATGCTACAATAAAATAGGCAAATTAAGCTACTAGTCATAAAGCATCTACTCACCATTGTTCTTCTCTCCACAAATTAGAATGGCTAGAACTACACAACCAACTTATCTATTCTCATCTTACTCTTGCTCATAAGCTCATTTTCAAACCCTTCCTTTGTCCATCTCTCTCCTCTGCCTTTAAAATGCACATGCCCAATAGAGTACTCAGAACTAACAACCAAAACCTAATTGAATTATACAAACCAATTCGACCCCCAGGTAAAAATCTCCTATCCTATAGTCTAGCTCGTCTCTGGAATTCCCTACCTCCAGCTATTCGTACCACCTTCAACCATTTTACATTCAAAAAATCCCTTTACTCTCATCTACTAACCCAGTGGGAATGCTCTTGCACCCACCCTTCATAAATCAAGACTGCCTTTACCTCTCTTTTCCTACATACCAACAAGAACTCATGTCTGCCTTTATCTCCTTCCTCCTCCTTACCTACAATTTCCTTGTTTCTGCCTCTCCTATAGTATTACTCTGTATCCTTTTAGTTAACTTCCTTACTCAAAATGGCTCTCAGTATCTCCACTGAAATGTTTTCATCTCCTAATCAGTTTCATCAGTAATTCCACCTAAATGTTATACTCTTACTATATAATTTTGTAAATACTGTAATATGAGTTGCTTCTATAGTATGTACCATCTGAAATGTTGATCACCAGTATAATGCTTAACTATGTAATTTTGTAAATATTGTAATACATATCCAAAAACTATGTAACCTTGTTTCTGGAGCTTTTCTCCCCAGGACTCCATTGAAAATGGGTTCATCTTGGCCCAATGGACTATCCTGGTAAACCAACTGCAAATAAATAAATAAATAATAAATATGAGGTAATCGCAGTAGTATTTGAAGAAGGTTGTGCAACTGGCTGGACATGTTCCTTGATTGGAACTTGCCCTTAATAACAGATTTTAGCTACTGTGAGCAACATAGGCAGAGTGTATGTACTTCTCAGCCTTTATACTTCTTAAGAATGGAAGATTTAGACATGGACTGTGCAGATAGTTGGAATATTAGGTGATCCAAGGAGTTTGGTCCTTTTCACAGATTTGTCCCCATATCAGTTAAAAGAGATGCTCGTTATTGCCCTGGCTTTAAAGATGTTCAGAAATCATCTGCATACAAGGGTTTGTCAGATAGTGATTGCAACACTGTGCTCATATGGTACATGAGCAAAAAGGTACTTGTTTATAGCAATTGTTTCAGATGGCCAGTATACCTTTGGTTCTGGCACAGTTCTTCAGCGTTTTCCTCTCACCAGTTCATCTGGATGTTAAATGAAAAATTTCAGTAGATCATCCAAGTTGAGCAATCCTCTAGATCAAGAATGATAGAGGAACTCAAAAATTTGCACAGATAATATTGGTCTTGTCCAGGGCATATTTCTTCCTATTACAATATATAACCTCTAAAAATTTGGAGAAGAGCTCATGAAGGTCTCATTAGGCCTTGGAGAGTGGACCTAATGGATGCATTTCTCTCCATTCTTCTTATTTAAAAATACTGTTAAAAGCATGATGATAAAAGAGTCAAGTTGATTGTGGTGGTTCAGTGTTGGTTGAAGCAGCCTTGGTTCTCCCATGTTGTGGAAAATATGATGTCCTTCCTTATCAATGTTGCAGTATTCTTACAACTGGTATATCATGCCACAGACAGCTGAAAGTCTGGTCAGCATAACAAAGTCTTTACACTTTCCAGATGCCATGCATCAGACATATGTCCCATGTCGAAGGCATATGCAACAAACAAACATTTAACTTTTAGATCTTCCTTGCTGCCAGTTTGAATGCTACCTTTGAATTTGGTCTGCAAGATGATTTCCACGATGGTTCTGCTACCGACACTTCTCAAGATAAGTACCTCACTAGTGTCTCTTCTTGTTTTTCTCTTTTTATTTACCTTTTTACTTGTCATACAGGAAGGGAAAATGTGAATGTGGGAGATAGATTCCCTATAAGGATATACATGAGAAGTGCCTTTTTTGTTTGGGTGGTACACATGACCATACTCAGTGTGAGATCTGTCAGGCATTTGTCCTAATGGCTCTCCACAGTCGTCTGTCATCCATTACCATTTACTTGGAGAACCAGCATTTAAAAGATTTAGATTAGGGTACCATTTCCTCTGAACCTGTGCTTTGCAATGTTAAGCCACTGTGTAAGAAAATAACTAAAAAGGCACACTTTGAATCGGTTTCTGTCCAGCCTCCTCCAGACACTGACATTGGGTTGAATGTAAATTCAATGACTGTCTGGTGCCAGCATTAGCTCCAGTCATCATGACCCAGGTGGAGGCCAACATGGGGCTTTCTATCCCATCTGCCGAGGTGTGCCTATGTCTGCTGCAGATGAGGAGGGGGAACCCCAGCTGTTTTTATTAGAAGGGCCTAGGGGGATTCCTCAAATTCTTGCAAGGGAGAAGGTTTCTAGTGCCCTCATTGAATCTAAGCAGTGGTCTAAGCCTCCTAAATTTGTTAAGGCTGATGTTCTCTTAAAAAAGAAGCAGAAAAATAGACATATCCCCTGTGGCTAAGGATCCACGCAAAGTATGGCAGGACTTTACTCAGAAACTTTTCAATGAACTATGGCTTTAAAACCCCTCAGGGCCTGTCTGTCCCTGTTTCTGTTCCATAATCCTCTACTTCTTCAGAACATCATAGGGATTGTGGTTTCTCTGAGAAAGAGCTGGATTTAGACTCTGGTGAAGATTCATTGGCTTACTCCTCCCATGTCCATTCTCCGCTTGCCCTGGGAACTGAAGAGGAGGATTCAATTTCTCCTGATTCCCCTATGGAGGAATTATCCTTTGGAGATGCTGTGGTATGCATTATGGAACGTTTAAATGAGGTTGTTCCCTGATTTGTGACATTCAAAAGAGGTACTATGAACTTTTACAAGTAGATTCACCCAGGCATATCTCTCAAACTCTTAGCACATAAAATCTGGAAAAAGCCAAAAACAAAGCTCCCAAAATATGGACAATTTTTAAATATTGCTAGAATTGTGTTACTATGCATTTTCTGAAGAACATGAATTCTGAAACTCAGATGCCAGTCATTACTTAGTGAATTCATTCCTCAATGATTTGCCACAAAAATCCAGAAAATTACAAATTTTATGAGGAACAGACCAAAAATATGAGACAAAAATCTGGACATTTGAGAGGTATGCACCCAGGCCTTCTGCAGTATGCCAAGTGTTAGATGTTCTTTTGGATTCTTTCTCTTTGGCTTTTAAACCCCATGATTCCCAGCCTCCTGCCTCTATGAAGATTGGAAGGCTCCATAACGTCCGTGAAGCTCAACATTTTTTGCATAGAAGTCCTTCCTCTGACCAAGCTGTGATTTCTGTGGCCACTGACAAACCATCTAAATTACTGTCCTCCTCTAAACTTTAACTTTCTGATTAGGACAATCATGCTATGGAAAGGCATGGGGAAAAGTGTATACTGCTGCTACCTTAGCCTTCAGGACCATTAACTTCCAGACCTATATGACTTGGTGTGTCCTGGCTCTTCTTTCCCAGCATGAGGACATTTATACTGATATGTCTGATTCTAAGACAAAGTATTCTACTATTTCCATTTTGAGTTCTGCATCTCAGGTGCTTCTTCAGTCCATTAAATGCAGTTATGATGCTGCAGATGCATCCTATAGGGCTGCTGCATCAGGGTCTGTGATAAGAAGATATTCTTGGCTGCGCTTACAGGCTCTACCTGAAGACATCAAGGAGAAATGAATGGAGTCTCCCTTAGATAACAAGAATCTCTTTGGTTCTGCAGCTGCTGAACTCTATAAGACCCTACAAGATAAGGGTAAAGTCATGCAGGATCTGAAACAGATCTTCCTTTCTCCAGTTCTAAGTTCCAAAGAAATTACCCAGAGGCAGCCTTCCATGGGGCTAGCAGTCCTCCAAGAGAATTTCTCCTGACAAGTCTTCTCAGGGTACTAAGAGTTAAATACCTTCTTTCCTTGACAAATATGCTTCCATTTGACATTCAACCATTTCTGCCCCTCAGCCAGATCCTTCTGTCTCTCTGGCTGACCCTTTGTTTTCCTGTGTTGCAAAAGATAACCACAGACTCTTGGGTACTTTCTATTACCCAACATGTTTATTTTATGGTTTGCAAGTCCCTTCCTCCATTATCAGACTTTTCTCAGCCTCCTCCTTGCTAGCTCCGTTATTTTCCTTTGGTCTTTCAGGATCTTTTGGTACTGGGAAGCTTCTAAGCAGGACACAGGATTTTAATCCAGGATGTTGGTTCCCAGGAAGGAGGGGTCTTGGAGGCTCATTCTGGATCTCTCCTTTCTCAATATCTTTCTGAAGGTTCCTTCCTTCAGGGTGTTGCCTCTCCAGATGCTTTTTCCTCTGTTGTTCCCCCAAGCTTTTCTGGTGTCCCTAGATCTATAGGGTGCTTGCCTTCACAATTCAAATATCCCTCTGTTTGGACTACCTTCTGATCCAGGCCCTCTCTCACCAGCTTATACTTCAGGATCTACGCATCACTGTGCTTCTTATCCACAAAGTGAGGTTCACCCTAAATCTCAAAAAGTTTGTGCTGACCCCTTCTCAGGACCAAGTGTTTCTGGGTACAGGATTCAGACCATAGTAATTCAGACCATGGCAATGATGGCTTTCGTCCCTCCCTTTAGGTCCTATCCTTGATTGTCTGTTTTAGTCCCTTCTCCCTCTTCCAATCCTTCCTGCAAGGGAATTTCTTCAAATTGTGAGGTTGATGGCATCCACCATTCCCATGGTTTTCTTCACCAGACTCCATATGAGGAAATTTCAATGATATCTCAAGATTGTTTGGCTTCAGCACTGCCATACTCTAGATTCCTGTTCCTCTCTTTCTCAAGCTTGAGTTCAACTGGTAGAGTCACCATATTTCCCTGAATCCACATCTGCCTTTTTTAAGTTCCACTTCCCACTCAGGAGCTGTACATGAATGCTTCTGACCATGGTTGAGGAGCCTCCTCAAACAACCTTAGAGTTCAATGACTTTGATCTCCCTAATAGCAGGCAGACCATATTAACATCAAGGAGATGAGAGCTCTGATTCTGGCCCTTTGTACTTTCCACTCCCAGTTCCTCTGAGGATTTTTACACACCATACCACTGTCGTGTGGTACATCAACAAGCAAGGGAGAACAAAATATTGCCTTCTTTGCAGGCTGCATCTTCGTGCTTGAGATTTTGTGGTCCACCATCAATTGCTTCTTCAGGTGGTCTTCACTCTCCCTGAGCACAATCTCATGGCAGACACAATGAGCAGGTTCAGGACAAATCCTCATGAATGGATGTTTCACATGGAGGTATTCCTAGACATTTTACATTGGTGGGGTACCCCTCAAGTAGAACTTTTTGCCTCCCCTCTGAACAGACAACTTCTAAGTTCTGTTCCAGAATGCCAAGTCCTATGGCTTGGACAGTGGATGCCATGTCTTTTCCTGGTAGGGAATGTTTCTGTACACCTATATTATTATTCTTCTTCTACTACCAAAAGTCCTGCACAGGATCATGTGGGACATACCCAAAATCTTGCTGGTGACTCCCTTTTGGCCTAGACAGCATTGGTTCCCCCTTCTATTTCACATGGCCAGGTGGAATCATCACAAGTTACCTCAAAGGATAGATCTTGTCACACAGGACATGTGATGTCTCATTCACACTCACCTGGCCACTCTTTGGTTGGTTGGGATTTGATTCCTTTTCAACACCAGTTTTTTGAGGATGTACTTCGGGTTTTGAAGGAGTCTAGAAATATGACTATTAGAAAATCCTATGTGGCTTAGTGGAAGAGATTTTCTGTTTGGTGTCAAGTATGACTTGGACCCATTTTCTGTGTGTGTTCCTATGATTTGTTCTTATCTGTGTGAGTTGCTCACGGTCTGACATATTCAACTGTTAAAGCTCATTTGTTAGTCATTTCAGTTTGTCTGCCTTTGAATTCACACATTGCTTCTTGTCTTGAGGTCAAACAATTTTTGAAAGGCACCCTTCATTTTAGCCCCCCAAGAAAGCCTATTCCTCCTTTCTGGAACCTTAATTTTGTTCTTGAGGAATTACCTCAGTTTCCTCTGAGCCTGCAGTTTCCCCTTTCTTGCTGCGCTGTACTTGGAAGACTGTACTGTTAGTGGCTCTTACCTCTGCTAAGAGAGTTTCTGACCTTCAGGCATTCATGGGAGTTCTGTCTTTTTTTTTTTTTCACAAGGACAGGGACTCTCTTCATTCCATTTCCTCCTTTATGCACAAGGTGGTTGATGATTTGTCCTTGAATCAAACAATTAATCTTCCCCTCTTCGCAAAATGCTAATGAAAGCATTCCTCACAACTTGGATTTATGCAGACAGTTCAAACATTACCTCATAACAAAAGATGTCAGGAAATCTGAGCAACTTTGTTTCTTTTCATTCGAGGAAATTGGGTTTGGCTGTTTCTATACAAGCCATCTTCTCCTGGATCTCTAAGGCCATTTCTTTTTGCTATTTATTTCATGGGAAGCAGCTTTCTTCTGTTCATGCTCATTATAATGGGGAAGTTGCCTCTTCTGGTGTTTTTTTCAAGGATTTGAATACTGGATACATTTTGGAAAATACCAACAATTACGAGCCTGCTCGGTCAAATAAAAACCAAAGAACCGAAAACCAGACAAGGAAGTGCTGCACGCAGAAATTTAATTCACAAAATTAACGCTGAATATTCCACAAGGCGTTTTCGTCCAGGAACCTCATTTGTACTATTCTTTTTTCAAACATCATTGTGGTGTTCATAAATTCTGCGTTTCAGTTGTCTTTCAGTTTTGCCTATATAAAAGGCACCACAGGAAGCACATGTAACTAAATAAATTAGTCCCTTGGAATTACAATTTGAGTAATTTTTATTATATATAGTTTTGTTTCTTGCAAGCAAACATACCTCTTCCCCTTGTAATATGTATTTGCATTGATTGCAGCACCGCATTTATATGTATCACAAATATGCTTCCTGCGATGCCTTTTATATAGGCAAAACTGAAAGACAACTGAAACGCAGAAGTTATGAACACCACAATGATGTGAGAAAAAAGAACAGTACAAATGCTTTGTTTAAACATACATTAGAGTGCAGCAATCCACAATTTCTTTTTTCAGTAATAGAGATGGTGCCACAAGAAATTAGGGGGGGGTCCCTGGGAAACCAAATTAGAATTCAGAGAAACATTATGACAGATTATTTTGGAAGCCAGTAAGGCACCAGGGCTTAATGATTCTATCTCATTTCTACCTCTGTTAAAGCTTAGATCTCCAAATTATAGAAAGGTCCTTTCAGGAAATGGTGGTGTATACATAATACATTTTTTATGTATATTTTCCTTTAGAATTGTTGTCTAAACAGCCGTTATGAAGTTATTTATCTATCATATTTATTTATTTACATGTACACATTTGATACTATTTGAATATCATACATGCATGAAATATGCTAATTGTGGATGTTTTATATGAATATGTATTTTATTTATTCATTTTTAAGTATTTTTATTAAATTAGTAATATGATTTTAAAGAATTAATTGAATAATTAACCAATTAAGGGGAAGGATATATAAGTTTGTACTCAGAAATGTTTGATATCTTGTCTGAAGAAGTCTGGGAGGTTACTAGACGAAAACACCTTGTGGAATATTCAGCGTTAGTTTTGTGAATTAAATTTCTGCGTGCAGCACTTCCTTGTCTGGTTTTCGGTTCTTTGGTTTATATTTTGGAAAATGCTACTTGGTCTTCTGGACACACCTTTACAAAACATTACAAGTTGGATGCTATTTCTAGGGACAGGTGGGGTATGCCAGGACCATCCTTCATCAGTTTTTGGAGGGCTCCACTGTGGCTTCCTCCTCCCAATCACCTCCTTCAGATTTTATACTCTCCCAGTCGTAAGGAATACTGCAACAGTGATAAGAAAGGATATAATACAGTTGTGTAAGATCTTACCATAACAGTGTATATCCTACCTCTCACTCCTGCAGTACTTTGTCCCTTCCTCCCTCCTTCTCCCTGTTATTGTCTGTTGTCTTCCTTCTGGCCGAGGGATCTTTTTTACTTTCTTTAGCTCTTTCTTCTTCCCTTCCTGGATGTACATGTTCTTGCTTTCCTCTTGGGGTGCAATGTTTCTTCTGGGGAAATTCATTTCTGAGGGTTAGACATTCAGAAATCAAATATGTACCTTACCCCTTGGATGGAGGATATATGTCTGACATATGGTGCCTGGAAGGTGTAAAGGCTGGTTGGATGCTCTGCTCTCCATGGCAGCATATCATAGTTGTGAGGAATACTACAATAGTTAGAATCTTACACAACTGTACTGTTTGGCCCCTGGGTTTCCACTTCAGTCAAGATCTACGTCTTCAGTACCCAAGCAGGGGTATTCACCCATTGTTTTCCATTCTTCTCCTCACAGTTTGCCTGCCAGTGTTTTAGTCCTGAATGAGGGACTATATTCCTCAGAGATAGCATTTGCAGTTCTGGAGTCCAGGAAACCCATCAGCAGAAAATTATATTTTTCTAAACAGAAATTTTTTTCAGTTTAGTTTGAACAGTATAATCTATGCTGCTAGTGAATTTCCTTTCTGTTCTGCCTTATGTTACCTAGTAATTATCTAAATTTATTTTCCATTCAGACCCATTGTTTGCCGTGTTTGAATTAGCTTACATTCCGTGGAGCCCTTTTTGGCATTTAGACCTGTATTTTTTTTCTAAATGTTTGCTTACATTTTATTTCTCAAAACAAAGTGATACTGTCCTTCATGAGAAAGGAACTTCATCTTGTGAAAGTTCATGAAGGTTCTCTCTGAGGCTAGTTTATCAGTGTCTTTAAAAGTTCTGACATGGAAAACAAATCTGTAACAGCCACTTCAACCAGCTGGTGCTCAAATTGTCGATGTCTTTGTGTACTTCTTCCTCTGTAGTATTCTATGAGGTTATTGCATCCTTTTTGAGCTAGTCCCTCCTTTATGCCATTGTATTGAATCATAAGATTTACTTACCTTCAGCCTCAAAATGTTGAGTTGGAGGCTTTTGCTTGTTAGATCTTCAAGTGACATTTGTTTGTGTTTCTGGGACAAATCATATTAGAAAATGTAAATACTTTTTGTTTCTTTTACACCTAGGGGCTCCAAGGGGGTAAACAATTCATTAATGGCTAGTTGGCAGCAATGGTTTCTGTTATGACTCTCATAACATATACATTGAGGGTCCTATCAGAGCACAGTATTCCGGGGGGCAGCAACTTCATTTGGGGTTTCAGCCAGGGGAAACATGAAGCAGTAAAATATTTTTCTCTTTAAATTTACTAAGCATTAGAAATTTGACTGTGATCCAAAGGCTGAACAGTTTTGCTACCACACATTTTCAAGGTATGTCAGAAGGGTCCTACTTCTAAGGGGTGAATGTATTGCTTGAAATTCTACTTATTTGTCAAGACTGCAGAGACAGAGATTAAGGAAATTCTATAGTACATTTGTATGAGTTGTCACCAAAACAGTGCATGTGTAACTTCTAGGCTAAAGTAATTTTTCTTTTTGGGTTATACTTACTTTTCTTAATGGTTAGATTGCTCTTAACAGCTTAGGTATCGTGCATCATATATCTCTCTGTGTCTTGCTGTGCTTCCAAGTGGGTATCAGCGCATTATGGGAAGATGATAGCAATAAAAGGTTACTGTAAGAGCCTGTGTGCATTAGTAGCTGATTATATCAGTTGTAGTTTGTATGTGATATTTCCATGGTTGATGCATATAGAAGTGTGTTACATTTGAGTATAGCATGGGACAATATAACAAAGAGACAGCTGGGGCAGGGCAAAGGGGACAGCCACCCTAGGTGTGAGGTGTTAGTAATACAATACCCACATTCAGAAATGACTGCCTTTATTGCACTTGCAGTCAAGTTGGAAGGGATGAAGTGCTTCAGCACTTTGTGTCTGGTATAAGCTGCAGCAAGCTGGTTGCCACACATAGAAAGAGCTTTTTTTGTTCCTGAAGTATGAGAGGACCTTTTTTATTTTTGCTCCTCATCTTAAAATCGAGCGGGGTGCCAGTTTGGACGATGGGACAAGGCACCAGAATAGCAACCTATGGCTCTGCAATGAAAGGCACTTACACTGTTGCTGCATGTGGTAGTGATGTTAGTGATGGACAAGGGCCTGCATGTTCATGCTGTGCTTGACATGGACAATGAGATGTTGATTTCTGTCTTGCAGGAAATCTCAGAGATGTTGATTTTATTTAGGTCTTTTGTCTCCAAAAGTCTGATCACGTACTCTTCCATTACAAATAATATTGGCAGATAGACTAAACAACAGGTGGCAGGTAGGGGAAGGGAAATCCACTGATTTGAAAATTCTTTGGCAGCTTCTTGACAGAGCCTGCATGCAGATGTGAAGCCAGCAGTGACAGTGACAAAGTCATACAGCTACTCTTGCTGAGTACTTGCACAGCTGCTGTCTATTTAAACTACACTTGTTAACTTAGTGTCTCTATCTTTTTTATTTTATTATGTAAAGGTGCAATTATTACTATAAAGACTATAAAAGCATTTTGCCCTGATAGGTCTACAGGAATTTATGGCAGAATCTTTTTTCAGTCACTTGGTGTTGTAATAAGGATTTTATCAGCCTGCAATACTCTCACAGTGTCAAGGATCTATAAAGAGAGAAAGAAAGAAAGATTTGCTAGAGTAACAGATGTTCATAAAGTAAATCTTAGGGGTAAGGGGGATAAATGACAGCATTACCGATAGACACAGAAAAGTGGCAATTCTGAACACTTGGTAGCTTCACAGATAGACATGGAAAAGCAAAGCTTTTGCACATTCCAGTGAGGTGATGAACTCCAGCTGTGGAAGTGGAAGGCGATATATGTCAGAACCAGTTCCTGTCTACTTTCCTCCCTTCCTACTGCAAATATTCTGCATAGCTATTGCTGTACATTCTTAAAAATTGCATTCATATGTAACAATGAAAGTGCTGAAAAAATCTTGGAAGAACAGAATGGGAGACTTTGTGCAGGGACTTGGCAGTGCTAGTAAAACAAAGTGTCCTTATAAAAGCCTGTATATCCAGCCACACATCCAAAGAGGTATGCATATATTCTGGATAATCTCACCTATTTGTCTTCAACTTCTGGAATGTCATGCTCATTGCATGTCTCAAAATGAAAAGAGACATGCCTGCTGATAATCATAAGTAGATAAATAGAACTGTGAGTTAGCAGCTCTAAACAGATGTATATAACTACACATACAACTTGAGAGTATTTATAAATCCTCTTTTTGAAAACTTGGGAGATGGATGGCAATTCTGTGATGCACAACTGCTGAAAGATAACTATAATGACTAGAAGAGTGCAGGAAGTTGTGAATGACTGCCAAACTCTTGAGATATAACACAATAGTTAAAGAAAAGTAAGAACATCTGAACAGGAATCAAGAAATACCTACGCAGCCAACAAATTATGGTAATGTGACAGAAAGAAGACATTTGCACTACTAGCTGCAATGACTGAAAGGCGATAGTTTGTATTGTATGAATCTAGAATAGCTGCTTAATTTATATGTTTAAAATTGAATGCAATGTTGTAGGTTTCCTCTGCTTATTGAAAAATAAGTTACATTGAAAACCAAAATTGGACTAGTCATTGATGCAAAAAATGTACCTGCTCTTGTTTTGTGTCATTCTTAGACAACTGATTTTACTTGTCCAGACTTGAGCTGATATTTTGCATTATGGTTACTCCCTAGAATTAAGAGAAGATTGCCTCAGCATCCTACAGCTGCTAAGGTTCCAGCTAAGATAAGATTAAGAATAGGTGTGCTGGTGCTCCGATGAATGATAGTGCATACAGTTTTAGGTGTCTTCCATCAGCAAGTGATTTATGAGGCATTAAACAGCATCTTATCATATAGCAGCACATATGAAACATAACTTCAGGTAGATGGATTATTCTAAAGGGATACAGTGACTCTACCCATGTAGAAGGTTTGTACAGTTTTCTAATATGGTGCTGTCACACAGATTTTCATCACTAGTAAAGAAGGACATTTATAGTTAAGACTTCCCAACTCAAGCTCTACCCATATGCAACAAATCAGATTCCAAAATGCTTGCATTCAGTGTAGGTGATCTACTTTGGTGTAAGCCTGCCCTGATTCTAAAAGACTTGCTCTCACTTTAAAGCCTATCTATAAAACGTGTATATGTATATATATATATATATATATATATATATATATATATATATATATATATATATACGCGTGCACGCACACACACACACACACACACACACACGTATATGTGTGTGTGATATACAGCAGAACAGGGCACTTACACTGACAGCAAATCTTTTAGAATCTGTCTCGTTTTTTTTAAAGTGTTATACAAAAGGGTTGCCATTTGCCATTAAAATAAAGAATAACAAAGGTGCAGTAGTAATTTCTAAAAAGATACACAAAGTTAACTCAACAAATAAATAAAAAAAATCTGTTCTTCATTTAAATATTACTATTCTCTGATGAACTCATGTCTTAAGCCATTCTCTTTTAGTGTACTAATATATTAATTCTAGTTGAAGCATTTAATGATTTAAGTGAACATCCTGGCAGTGCCAAATGACAGCTGATAATCAGATATCCAAAACAAACTATCTGCAAATATGGTTACTGCAGGCTAATACAATAAATTAACTAGACTACTGGGCTGGTGGACTTTTTTTGTCTTCGCATATGTCCAAGCTAATTCTTAGTGTTCTTGACTGTTGCAGCTGTAATAATAATTACATTTCTCAGTAGCAGATGCATCTGTGTGTGGTGTATACAGTTGGATCAAAATCATATACAAATCGATTTTACAATATCCTAGATCTGAACTATAAAAATAAGGACTGTCAGATAGACCACTAGCAGAGAGGCAAGGCCTCCTCCTCCAACACTAACAACCCAGTTTGTAAATGAATCTGGATCACTGGAGAGCTTGTCTGGGATTGAAGAGATGATGCGGCTTTTGATGTGTCCAAAAGCCTGCTTTCCTATCCCAGAAGAAGGATGTGGGACTGTGCATCAGTTATGTGACTTCTGATAGAGAACCTCAGAAAGTATGCCTAAGTGAAGTGCAGTCCTATGTGTGAGTTGAAGTAGCTCCTGCCCTACACACCCTATCATACTATACTTGCCAGCCTCCTATGAGGTATTGATCCTGGTCATTCCCAGTAAGATGACTCCCATCCAGTGCCTGCATCTCCTGCATAGTCCTTACTCCCTAGGTCCTAATCTGAGAGCAACCATCAGGATCCATCTATCAAGGAGTCCAGATGCTCATTTAGTGAAAAGTCAGGATTATCTGAAAAACAGTAATGGAGGCGAAGAGAGAGTAGAGGTAGTGATGCACAGAAAAGCTTTACGTCCTCACTGCATGCCTCTCAACTTCTTTGCTCATGAATGCTGGACAAACCTACAAATGACAACGGAGAGAGACAAATGCTCAAAATCAGGCCCATCTTTTAAATATTGCTCTAATTCACTTAAAAAAGTTAACAGAATGACAGATTTTCCATGGACATCCATCTTTTGAACAACAAGAATTATAAAACTGTGATGTGTGGTATTACTGACAGATTGTAATCCTCAGTAATTTACCATAAAATCCATAATTTTATGAGGAACAGGGCAAAAATATGAGATAAAACCAGGGACATCCTTCAAAATGAGGGAGAGGTATGCCTCACAGAGGCTGGGTGCAGTAAGACATGGATGAAAGATATAAGATTAAAAAAAAAACTTCATGAGGAAAAATACAGTAAAAATATTAAAAAGAAGACAATAACAGCTGTCGCCTTCCTGAGATAATGTAAAGGTTGACACAAAGTAAAGACAATGACTAAGAATTGTATACCTGTATTAGCATATTTGCTCCGACACACTTATTACAGTATTTGTTATAGAAATTGAATTAATAATTATTTGCAAAGGCAACACAAACTCCAAACATGTGGACAAAATAAAATTACGCACATATATTAGAAAACTGTGAATGTTAGGAATTATCACGATATGGGTGAAAAAAGACATTAAAATAGGGTGATCTTGAGTGGAATAACAGTAGCATAGGCAGAAATATGTACAAGTAAGGAAGAGGAAGTATAAGGGAGAGGCACAGAGACAATCAGATAATGTAAGCAAAATATTTAGAGACAGCAATAATCTAAAGTATGCTCATGGATGCTTTTCTTGTTATTTTTACCTTTAGAGCTATGAGGACTTCCAGCTTATTAACAAATACTTGCCAACTCACCAGCAAAAGGTTCTCCAGTTTGTTTCTTGCTGAGACAAAGGGCAGCTGCCCAGGTGCAAGCTGTTAGGATGAACAATCAGCAGGTGCTAATGTTGCAAGAGTGCATCACCGGATTTGAGTTATGAAGCCACAAGGATATCACACCTTCATAAATGAATGCCGATACTGCATGTTGTGGTCATGGCTGAAGTTCTGATAGGAGCACAAGTAGAATTGCACAGGCACCAGGTATTATAGAGGGTGACACATAACTTTAGAGGTGGAAATTGGGACAATACCTGGAATGTAAAGAACTTCTATGGCAATTAAGACTAAATACCACGGTGCTACCCTGGCATTAATGTAAATGTTTCTTTGGCCCCTGCTTTGAAATTAAAGGCAGCTAAGTTGTAAACAGCATTAAAATCTGTATTAATTTAAATCATGCATTTGAATGGTTGTACTTACAATTTACTTTTATTAGTACAATGTCATCATCATCATCATCTTCTTTCAGCTGTTCCCGTTAGGGGTCGCCACAGCGGATCACCTGTTTCCATTTATTCCTGTCCTCTGCATCTTGCTCTGTCACACCAACCACCTGCATGTCCTCTCTCACCACATCCATAAACCTTATCTTAGGCCTTCCTCTTTTCCTGTTACCTGGTAGCTTCATCCTTAGCATCTTTTTCCCAATATACTCAGCATCCCTCCTCAGCACATGTCCAAACCAACATAATCTTGCCTCTCTGGCTTTGTCTCCAAACCTTTCAACCTGGGCTGACCCTCTAATATACTTATTCCTAATCCTGTCCATCCTCGTCACACCCAGTGCAAATCTTAACATCTTTAACTCTGCCACATCCAGCTCAAACTCCTGCCTTTTTGTCAGTGCCACTGTCTCCAACCCATATAACATAGCTGGTCTCACTACCCTCTTGTAGACCTTCCCTTTCACTCTTACTGGTACTCGTCTGTCACAAATCACTCCTGATACTCTTCTCTACCCACTCCATCCTGCCTGTACTCTCTTCTTCACCTCTCTTCCACACTCACCGTTACTCTGAACTATTGACCCCAAGTATTTATTACAATGTATTTTTTTTTAATATGTAATTTTCTATGTATGTGTATGACTATGTAAACAGCTGGGATATTTGTTGCTTTTATACTTTCCAAGAAACTATAAATACTTTCATAAGTCACTTTTACATGCTTGTGATGTTTTACAATTTTTTGATTTGATGTTTTCTTACTTACATGTCATATCATTTTATTAGTACTTAATTAAACTGAACAAAAATAATTTGGTGTATTTTATTTAGTTAATATTACGGTAGATTTTATATATATATATATATATATATATATATATATATATATATATATATATATATATATATAGTGGTACTTTCTCTTTTAGAAAGTGTTACATATGCATTGTAGTGGTTATTTAAATGGACTTGTTACTTGTGACATTTTTTAATGTATTTAGTTCTGAAGAAGTCCCATACACTATGAAAGCTTGTTTGCTCGACCTGTTATTTATTATTATTATCAAAATCTGTTGCACTTTGTTTTGTTGTCTGTGTTTGTCCACCTCCCTCAAACAAAACTTTTTCCTGCTTCTTAGTGCCTCTTATTTCTGTGCATTATGCATTTGTACTGGTTAATAATTCCTCTGGGATTCATGTTGAGTCATCAAAGGTAATTTTGGAGAATGGAAAAAAATGAAAACTGTTCGCAAAAGCCACGTTCAAAGAACAACTCAACAATTTTGTTTTCACCCTCCCATTTGAGGGAACAACTTCTACATCCTCCAGACTTGAACCAGTCACTCTTTTTGCTTTTGCTGTAATTGTGTTTGATGAAACAATGTGCTCCCGATTCCTTTGTACTGTGTTTGCAGCACAAGAGCGAGAACTGTGTAGATGTGCTACATCTATGCAGCCTTAGGGGTTTGTGCTTTTGTTGAATATGGTATATGTCTTTACCTCCCCTGAGCAGGGGACGTATGACCTGTATCACCATAAAGGCCACTATAACTTCCTCTTCACGAATGTGTGCTCTGTTGCCTATGATGAAGACTACCGTGCAAATGGCTTGGTGGCTGAACTCCTGCCTCAGGGTTCTCTTTATGTCACTGCCCCTGCTCTCAGGTATTTAACATTGGATAGTCTTGCATTACTCCATCCACTCAGAACAGTCATACCCATCTTCTCTGAGCCATCTCCAAAAGACAACCAAAACACTAATCAAACCCAGGTCATCTAGGTCATAGTCAGGGCGTTATCCTTCTTTGGCCATGCATTTCATACATTTACACCATATGTTCAACATGTTTTTGAAGATCATAAGTCCATTTTGTAGCAACTATTTTAGATGGCGTGGTGCTCCTGTGCATTTTGAAGGTGGGAGAAAATAACAACATTTGTTACCAGCTTTGGCTTTAGACAGTTTCGACGTGTAGTTCTTAAGTCTGTTGACTTTACATATCTTTTATAAAGTCATCATCTGTCTATAGTTTTGCTATGAAAATGATGATAAAAACAGATAAAGAATGACACTGGGATGGAATCAACAAATACCACAGTTCAGAGTAATATATATTATTTTAATCCAGTGTTTAAATGTCAGCTTGTGATATTTTTGTATGTTTCATCATTTGTCATCTGCTTTTCTTGGCTCTGCTGAGCTACTTGTTAAGGGTGACAATACAAAGTCATGCCATGGTGCAAGGAAGTGTTTCTTTTAAGTTAGTATTGAGGGGGTTCCAGAAAAAAAATTGTGAAAGATTTCTGCATAACATGTTGCAGTGCAGCTCCATAACTGGACATTTCATACAAGTCACAGCACCAACACAGGTGCACATCAATGCTCAGGTACAACTCATCCTGCTTGAGATCTACTAGTCGTAGTTCACTGAGAAAGAGACAATAGTCAGCTGGTCTGTGCTGCATGCTATAGAATGTGGCATTTGTCCTGAGGATGTGGACCCAGCTACCTTCCAACTTCATTACTCAACAAAGAACGGTATACTTGTTTAACTTGAAAACATATTGCAGCATGATAGTCCCAGGATCAAGTGGTTACAGTGCACGTACAGCCTGCAGCCATCCAGCAGCACTTAAAGGAGCTTTATTATCTGCCTCGATAGCAATAGATTGTACTGGCATGAATGCAATTCAGTGAGAGAAATCCTAGATAAAGTTAGTGTAACAGAGTTATACTTATCTCAGTGATTGTAAGCTGTGATAAACAGAAGATAATATTGTACGAAATGAAAGAAGTTAGGGGTGGAGTCTTATCACAGCAAAAAGTAACAGTAGAAATGTGACTGAGTCCACAAAGTTATTAAAAAATAAAATATTTACCTGTTAGTCTTTGATATAAACTCTGGAAGAAGATATGTTTTGTTTTTAGGTTTAAAGTAAAGAGGTATTTACTGAGAAATCTAGCCTATTTTAATTGATAAAAAATGCAACATATAACATTTAATTATTTTGTAAATATTAAGTTTAAATGTGATGATCATCAATACTACAAGTTGCGTGATCATGATATGGCCACCACAGTTCTGTACTGAAATCTCAAGATTTTGGAAGGCAGTGTTTCCTACAATCTGAGGAAGAGCTATCCTGCATAAAATAGTATACTGACTTTCTGTGCACATGGTTGTTATGCCTGTGATGAAGACATACACATGATACTCTTTAGTTCCAAAAAGCTATTGGCAGTTTGCAGCTTTACAAATGGTGGCCACTGCAGTCTGTGTTACCTTTTGTTCCCAAAAAAAACGTCCTAAGGCAGATGCTCCACATTAAGGTACGCCGGTTGTTGTTGTTGTTTGTCTTTCGGCTTTTTCCCGGTAAGGGGTCGCCACAGCAGAACTCCAGTCCACTAATGATTGGCAATAGATTTTTACAAAATGCCGAGGTGCCAGCTCGACACCCAACCTTCAACGAAGGAATGCCCATTTACGCACGCATCTCTTTTGAACGCTACCCAACCATGGGGAGGACATGCAGACTCCACACAGAAGGCACTCCCAAGCTAAGCCGAGAACTGAACGGGAGAACCTCTTGCTGTGAGGCAACAACATTACTGGCGTACCACCGCAGAAACCTCTACATTAAGGTATGCTGGTACTGAGTGATATTTATTGCACTTACAAGCATTTTACTGTAGTGTAATATTGTGTACAAAGTATTACACCAGCTTAATTTGCACTGAGTTTAAATCTTTATGTGTCTCATTTGTCTTGTTTTTGGTGTTTTGAGTGAGTTTTATTCCCAGGGTCACAATGTTTTAGTAAGTGTTGTCATTCAATTGGAATAAAAGTTGAAATGGTAAGCAAAACATGATTAGGTGTTCCAAACACAACTGATCCTCTAATGTGTTTTATGCAGAATAAAAGCAGTGTAACAGCATGGAAACTGCAAACCGTTGATGAGATAAGCTTTAAAATGCTTTACAGGAGTCAGGCCCAAATATGTTTGTAAAAAAAAAAAAAAAAATTAGTAAAAGAATGGACTATGTTATGTGTCTAAAAATAAATGGAACTGTAGTGGCACATAACAGAGCTATTATAAGCCAGTGTTTCAGTTTCTCTTCATTCCATGCATTTTAGCTACCTCAGTGTAAGAATGAATAAGTAATGGTGATGCTGGGGTCCAAGGAGAATTCATGAGCCCACCTATTTCAAGGGAGCCTGTTGGCATTAAGTCTCCCTTCAGACGAATGCATTTGTCTTAGATCTCTCTCCAGTGTAAAATGCAGCTACCAATGCATACTTTTTGGCTATCCTGTAAGTGTATCCTTAATACTTTTATAAATACATTCTCATGAGATTCCCTGCCTTATATGCCTTCTTCCAATGTGAGTAAATAATAGAATGCAAGTTCTTAACCTCAGCAGGTAAGGTAGTATTTACTACTTTCCCTAATCTTCAAATGTATATATATTCCTCTACAACTTTCCAAACAGGAACTTTGCCCAGCACAAGGACCATAGGTACTGCACAGATGACACCAGCAGGCATGAGCCCACATGGGGTAATCAAAGGCAACCTTTCTGTGTTCTATTATGGATGAAAGCCTATTACATCCTTGGTTCTTCATTTCCCCAGAGAAAAGTCATTACATCTCATTGTATTAATTTACATATTATGATGATTAGGTGATTGGGATATACTGGAACATCCTAATTATATGTAGTAAAACCATTGTTTTCAATGCTGCCACCTTCAGTCAATAAGTTATATGTAAAGAGGCCCACATATTATGCAGTTTGCTCAGCCAGGGTATTAAACCCTCATGATGTATATTAACTGCCATAGCAAAGGTATTACTTAGAATATAGGTTAACCAAACTTCACAGTCTAGTTTTTCCAGATTTACTTGTGTTATAGTCACTGAGGTTCAACACCATGGCATAAATACAGACTTGTTCCAGTTAACATATAGGGATGATTCCTTCTTAAACCCGTTTATGGAATCAAAAAGTCTAGGTAGTGTATCATTCATATTCGAAGTGAATGCACACAATTACTCACAAAACAAACAAACAGAGTTTATTTTTCACACTCCCAGAACATTGTCTGGTGGCTCCACTACTGATATCCAATTGGCCCATTCATTTGGGATATAGGAGGTGAATACTTTCAGGCTGGGTGAGAGCCCTATGACCCATTCGTTCCCACCTAAGAACCCCAATCAGTCCTTCTGTTCCCTGGCAAGAGTTGGGTGGTAGGGAGAAGGTCAGCTTGCTGGAGGTGGCCTACCCTCTCCCTATTGGGAGCACCTCTCCCCCCTCTCTGTGGCTTGTCTGATCCCACTACTGCTGTCTCCTCAAAGGGGGATAGCAGTACTTCACATACTGGATCCCTCTTGGCTTTACTGGTTCTAAGTATAATTTCTCCATTGGGTAACACCTAATGCTCCCACTGGTTGTCAGCCTTATGTTGAGCTAGAGCCCATCCCCATCCACCCAGGATGGGTGAGCTGGCAGTGGCCACTCATTCCTCTCCTTACCAGCTAGCTCTTTCATGTACCTGATCTGCTACTCCAACTTGGGTTACCTGCAGCTTAGTAAGGGCTTTATCCCTGTATACCATGAAATTGGCTAAGAAAAAAAGTTTCTGCCAATTAGACCTTGGACCCTTAAATGCCCAATATGAATACACAAGAAGAAATAGGATAAGTATCAACCTTGTGCCCTGTCTACTTAATGAGAAAAAGGAGGAGATAGTCCAGTTTACATATACCATGGCAGACAAATTAGTGTACAGGGTTTATCACGTTAAAAAAAAAAGAAAACATTAGGGACAAAACCTTATCAGAACTTAAAACTCAACATGGTAGCTCCATTTTAGACTGTCAAATCTAAAGAAAGAATACCCTTGCTACTAAAGGTAGCATGCTGAAGTTGTCCATGATGTAGGCCATGTATATGAACAAATCAGGGCTACTCATAACTTTCATAATTCTGACTTGTATCTAAACAGTTATAGTACTTCTGCAGAATTTCGGGGAAGCCCATCTAGGTCAGTCTCTTCACTCAGTTTCAAGCATTGTACCAGCCCCTGATTTCTGCCAGAGAAGTAGGTGAATCCAATGCCTGTGTCTGCTGTTGTGATATTTGGGGCACCTCTCTAATCCACTGGGGCCAGCAACCTACATTCAGCTCTCTTAATGAATTCCACTGTCCCACTTCCAGGTAGAATTTCTTATGGACTATGCTGGCATCTCCACTTTGGAAAAAGAATTATATCCCTCTATCAAATCTGACCTGCATAATAACAATATGAGATTATCCACTAACCTCTATGCTAAGTAGTTGGACAACATGTTACTGTTCTTTGATCATCTGCACAGATACTACTCCTCTGCTGTTCTGCTGTTTTACAGGACTTAGTCTCCAGCATATAGTTTAAAGCCGGACACAAAAAATGTACCATCATACACTTTGGGAGTTCTCACACACCTCCCATATAAATGATATACCCTTAAAACAGATACTGCTATTAGAGACCTAGTCACTTTCATGGGGAATGAACTCTTCTTTGACAAACACATAGCCACTGTCATTAGGAAAGCTTTCTAGCACATCCAACTAATTACTGAAGTTATCTCCTTATAGTCAGAAGAGGTCATTATTCCCCCTCTACTGATCTTCATTTGGCCCATACTATAATATAGCATGCCCTTCAGTATGTGCCTACACAAGCACCTAACTCAGCTTGAAAATCACAAAAGATCCTAGCCAAAACATATCAGGTATGAGATTCCTAAATTACCCAAAGTTTCTAAAAGTCATGCCTCTCTTCTGTGCCTCCTATTGAATATGCTTGGCCTACAAAGCTGTAAATGATCCAGTTCCTGCTCAGTCTACTGCATAGCTATAGGACTGGCAGTAACACAGGTGTGATATCAAGATACCTAAATCTATATTGCAAAATAAATAGCACTTATTAGTGTAAAGGATCTATCTGCCAAAATATTTCCACCTCTGTGAAAAGCTTCCACTATCCGTAAAGCAAATCATACCACTCACTACCTTTAAATCTAACTTGGATGACAGGAAGGGAAGCCACAAACATACCCCCTAGGCTAGCCTCTATCAGTAATGTGTAAGGGGAGTGATTACTTGATAATCATTTGAAATGTCATGACCCGCTAGAGTGAGTCCTGAAACACAGAGACTGAATGGCCAAAAGATTGGACTTATATATAATAATATTCAGATGCCATTTCTCTGAATATTCACCATTCTCTGAAGTATGGTGTGATGCCCCTGCACTGTCACAGTAATCAAGGAGCATAAATCCTCACCACTGGCAACAGTGGGGGACGTACACGCTGGGAGGATGACAAGTACACACAAAGTAAATTGCAATTTCCCTTAAGAGCACAAAGATCACAGTCATTCTGGGGCTGGTCTCTCCTTATTTCTCCAGACCCCCAGTAAGACTCCCCACTGGCACAGCTATAGGGTTGAGATCTCAGCTGAGTGACCAAACCAAGAGCTCCAGTACCCTCTCTGTCCATACAGTGGTCCGTGTCCCTGCCCAAGTAGCTGACATACAAACTCTTTGAGATTTGGTTTATATACAAACACACACACACTCATTGGAAAAGCTGGCACAGGTTTACTAGCTATGCACCCTTCTGCCCAGACTGTAAGGTAGTTTCCACTGCTACCAGCCACTACTTATCAGATACTTTAATGCCCTTAACAAAGGGTGTCCAATTCTACTGTGTAATGTTACTATTAATTCAAATGGTAGTCTGACCAAGAGCAAGGCTATTTAGGAGTGGCCTGTACAGTGTCACCAAATAGATATGCAAGCACTCTAAGAGCTTAAATATCTCTAAACAGAATAGCCACAATTAAAAGGTTTAAATATATTTACACAATATAATACTCAGTAAGTAATCAGTTACATCAGAGTTCAAAATCACAGGAAATATTTAAAACAGCATTGCAGGGTAGTCTGAAATAAAGAAAAAAACATCTAATCTACATTTTACTATATTCCTATCTGAATCTAAAAGAGTTACTATGCCCTAAAAACTTACTTACAGCAAGGCAAATGAGGAAGGTGGTGATGAGTGGATGTTGTCATGTCAAAGAAAAATAAAAAAATGTCCTGGCTCTCTCTCAGAGAGTTCTTAAATTAATATCAAATATTACTGCTTTGTTAGCTTGGATGACATTACTTTTTGTCACCTGACTTTCAGTTCCCAAGCTAAATCCCCATTGTCAGAAACTAACAGAATTTAGCATCTCTCTGTGAAAAATACATATCTCTCAGATGTTCACAGATCCTACTTCTACATCTCAAACCTAGAAAACAATTTAATTTCAACTATTTTCAATGAATTTTTTTCAAGTTAACCTCCTGTGCTCCAGTTTTCATTAAACATATACATCTAAACAGTCACAAAAGTGCAGGTACATTCCTGTTCTATTCTAATAGGGCATGCTGTGGTTACATTTTAGCTCAGTACTTTACACACACTTCTGTATAAATCATATCAGTATTCATAAATGACATAGAATTATTTACAAAATTCCAGATAGCTGGGCTGACAGTATTTCCCTGTGTCACACATGGTGATCATGGAGTTGGTATATATAGTTTGGGGGTGTGGGTGATTTGCCCCTCACATGGGAGGTGCTTGCCCCCTGCAAAAAGAAGTTTTAAGGAGAAGAGCGAATTTCAAGATTTGCTGCTCTTCTGTGTTTTTAGTCTTTTTTTTGGGGGGGGGTTTTCGGCATTTGGCATTTTGAGTATCAGTAGGACTACAATGGCTAGGCTTCTGAAGGCATAACTGGTCTGTTACCAAACAAAACATAAGAACCTATATGTTTTTTATGAAATGGAATAATTATTATTGTGCAAACATGTTGTCTGTCATGTGTAACAGTGTGCAATGTGCTTTTGTAGAGAAAGTATCTCCCCTTGTATTCTTTTCAGCTCATTTTATACCTTTTGAGAAATGGCATAACAGCAGTTGACATGTCCCTCACAACTGCTTTACATGTTCCCTGTCTAATATCCACAGAGATACCTACTATTGCTGGTTGAAATGTGTCATTACACAGTTCAAGTTTTCTACCACCTATGAGTCCTGAAACAGTTTGGATGCATATGTCCAAAACATATTGCCCTATCTGAATCTTCACTTAAATAAAGTACAATGGGCACTAAAGATTGGTCTAATGAAAGAGAGGAGTCTGTTTCAACATCTGTGCATTTTAGGTCCAAGAGCAGGCAATAATAAATCTGAATGTCTCCATAAGACTGAATTTGTCAACTGTTTTGCATAGTTGTATGTGCTTTTATTGCTCGGTATTAGAATGCTTGTTTTATTTTTCCTCTAGTCTTTATTTCCCAAGTGCAACACATTCTTGCTTACCGTATATAGTGGTGATATGTTTCTCCTTTAAATGTATTGCTTTCTCCAAAATTAGAGCCTCCTGGAGAAAGAGCAAGACAGTTTTATTTTATTTTTTTATTTTACTGATTACTCTTTCTCTAAAATGAAGTGATCACTGAGTGAGAATATTAAAATAAAAAAGAATATGGAGGTGAAAGTGGCTTGGCCCATGCAATTTTATTTTTATTTATTTTACATTTGTTAACCAGGATGTCCCGAGTGAATCGGGTCCATTTACAGTGGAGGCCCGGGGAGAAAAGCTCCGACATTTAGTTTAACAAAAAGATGCAACATATAAAGTGAACAATATAAAGATACAGCATATTAGGGAAACAAAATAAGTGATAAGCAATGACAGAAGAAATAAAAAGAAACAATAAAGAGAATGGTAATAACAGTTTTACAGTGCTGTACAGTCATCATGCAAAGAAATGTGTCAAGCATTTCCCACAGCCAAGTTAGACATTCGTATTACAATTAACATGCAGGTGTGTACTGTTGTGCCTAAGGAGAGGAGCAGATGCCCTGCAGGTGTAGGAGAGGAATTGGCGTTATTGACTATAGAGGGTTAAGGTGAGTTAGAAAGTGAGAGGGGGAGATGAAAGCAGTGAGGGTATGATTATGTGATGCAGGGGCATAACTAGGTACTAAGGAGATGTGATTTGAGGGAGTTTTTGAATTGCGAGGTGGTAGGGGCAGTGGACAGAGAATGGGGAACAGAGTTCCAGTTTCTAGCAACAATGTGGCAGTAGAGTGCTTTCCCTGCATTATTATTTGCTCTGGAGATGCAGACGAGAGATTTTTTTGCTAGATCGAAGATGCCAATTAGCAGTGTAGTGAGTAAGGAGATTGGATATTGAGGGGGGGTTGGGGTGTTTGAGAATGTTGTAGGCAGTAACTAGCTGGTGATAGTTAAGAAGTTGTGGTAACTCAATTCATTTTAGTTCTTTTAGTGCAGTACAGTGATGTGTTCTGTAAGTGGATTTTGTAGCAAACTTGGCTATTTTATTGTAACAATATTCTAGTTTATCTAGGTCAGACTTTCTAATTTGGGTGAAAAATCAGCGCTGCATACAACAGAGTGGAGAGGAGGTGCCTTTGGGCAAGGGTGACTCTTGCTTGATGTGAAAGAAAATGTTTGTGCCTATATAGTGAGCCCAATTTTTTTGTGAACTAATTTTATGGTATGGGAGATGTGGATATCAAAGTGAAGATTATTGTCAGTTTCAATGCCAAGAAGTTTGGTGTGGTTAGAAGGGGAGATGGTAGTGCTGTCCTTAGATGTGATGAAGAAGGAGAGGGGCGTTTTTGATTTATTAGGGGAGAATAGTAGTAGTTTTGTCTTCTTGGGATTTAGGATAATTTGGATACCTGAGATCCATTTTTCTACAGAATTAAAAGTTTCCTGAGTGAGTTGCTGTAGAATGGTGGGAGATGAGGCAGAGCAGATCAGGGTAGAATTATCTGCATATTGGATGAGTGTGGCATGCTGGGTTGAGCTATTGAGATTATTTGTGTATATAGAAACAAGTAGTGGGCCCAGCGTAGAGCCTTGTGAGACATCTGTGGTGGTTGGAAGATGTGGAGATACAGTTCCTTTCCACTGGACAGCTTGTTGCCTGTCAGATAGGTAGCTTCTGAACCAGGCTATAGTAGAAGGGGTGAAAGACAGTGAGTTTAGAGAGTCTAGCAGGATGGAGTGATAGCCCATGTCATATGCCTTTGAGAGGTCCAGGAAAGTGGCAGATGCATATTTGTTGTCATTCCTGTGGAGGTTGACTAGATTAGAGAAGGAAAGAAGAGCAGTGGCAGTGCTGTGATATGGACTGAATCCATGTTGTGTGGTAGATAGGAGCTTATGTGTGTTAAGAAATGTCATGACTTGCAAGTGGATGCATTTCTCTAGAATTTTAGATAGGGGACATAGGATGGCAAAAGGTCTGTAGTTGGAGAAGTCATAGGAGTTACCCCCTTTATGAAGAAGAATGATATAAGATACTTTCCAGAGTTTGGGTATGTAGGATTCTTGTATGGAGCGGTTGACTAGGATGGAGATAGGATATGATAGGGGTCACTACCCATTTTTAGGTATGCAGCAGGTATGTAATCAGCTGCTAGGGTGGTGGGTTTGAGCTTTAGGAGAAGTTTTTTGATTGTAGAGGTGGGGACAGGTGATAGAGTAAAGGAGGGGGAACTATGGGATAGATTGGGTTAAGCTTGTGGTGGGCTATGTTTGGTTAACTGACCGGAGAGGGATAAGATGGACATTGTGATGTGGTGATTAAACTGTGTGGCTGTGTCAAGAGTATTATCTGTAGAGTTTGGAGCTGGAGTAGTGGTTTTGCCTGGTTTTAGTAAGGAGTTAATAGAATGCCAGAATTTCTGCGGATTCTCTGAATATTTGTTTTGGGCACTAAGGAAGTATTTTTGTTTATTTTGTTTGGTTTCAGCCTTGGCCTTATTTCTAAGCTGTTGATAATATTGCTTGGAACTAGTGGTATTTTCAGTCTTGCAGATTGTTCAGGCTTTATCCCTGCTTTTAGTAAGACTCTAGTGTCCCTAAATAGCCAGGGTGCATAGTTAGCTTTCACTCTAATCTTCCTACTGGGGGCAAGACTGTCAAGAACACTGGTAAATATAGTATTGAAGTAGTCTACTACCTGGTCTAATCCTAGGGTTCATAGTGGTTTCCAGTTGCAGTGGCTTAGCACAGTATTGAGTTATTGTGGGGTAAGGTTGTGATCATCATGTGCTAGTTTATAGACAATAGGTTTGGGGAGATTAGAGTGTTTATGGAATAGGAAAGTGAGGAGATGGTCACTGAGATCATCTGGCAGACAGCCTACTTTATAGTTTTGCTTGGGATAGTTGGTTAGACTCCAATCAAATATAGATTTGTTTTTTGATTTTTTTTACTGTTCTTGTGGGTTCTTCAGTGAGTTGAGAGAACCCATATAGGTCAATATGCTTAGTGGGGTTATTATAGTCCCAGAATATCCAGTTGGTGTTTAGGTCACCTAGTAGGATAGTTTCCTGTGCTAGGTTGTCTCTTGTCCAGTGTAGGATTTCTTCTGTTATGAATGAGTTATTACCTGGGGGTATATAGTAGCATATTATATTGATTTTCTTGGTGTTTTTTATGGAAAGGATAGTAAAGAGGGTTTCAGCATTTTGAAATGTGGGTGGTGTGGTGTGGAGGAATTGGAGATTCAGGATGTTTTCGAAGAGAATGGCTCCTCCTTTCCTGCCTACTCTATCTGATCTTATTGTATCATACCCTGGTGGGAGGCAGTCTTTGTCTTGGATACTGAGGTTTAGCCATGTTTCTGTGATGGTAAGTGTGTCAGGGGTGTATTGGACTATGAATGCATGCTGTTCAGCTATTTTGTCGGTGATGCTTCATATGTTGAGGTTTAGAATCAGCAGGTCAGATGTGTGGTTATGAGAGGACCTGAATTTGGGTGTATGTCACCAGAGATTAGTAATTTTTGTATGAATGACAGTATGTGTTTTTTAATATTTGTTGTTTCTGAGTTTGGTCTATGTGTTTTTTCTACTGTTATGTGTTGGTGTCCAGATGTTATGTGAGTAAGGTGTAGCCATGAGATTGAGAATTGTAGGGCAGATGAAGTTTGTGTGAGCTTGAGAGGGTAAGGTAATGTGGGTTATATGATATGTGTTATTGTATAGTGGTTGGTCTGTTTGTATAGAAGTGAGAAAAACTAGTGATATGAGTGCTAGTGATAGAGATGATAGGGTGGTTAGCATGATTGTGTGGAATGAATACTACAATTTTAGATCTCTGGTTGGTTGGGTGTGCGAAGGGAGGAGGTATGCTGGTTTGGTATGTGTTGTTGGGAGTGGGAGTGGTGTAGGAAATTGAAGTGACTGCTGAGTGGGAGATTGGTGAAGTTGTGGGTTGGGCTAAATGGTCAGGTAATCAGGGGTTAGAATAAATATAGAGGTAGTGGGGTGGGTGAGTGGGAAATGGGGCCAGGGTAGGGGAGCAGACTGTGAGCCAAGTGGAGTGAGGTGAACGGCGTTGCCAGCTTGACTGCGAGGTTTTGAAAAACAATCACTCAAATGTCTGTCATTATTTTCTAACTTCAGTCTTTAATGATTTGTCACTAATTTGCCAAAAACACAATTTTATGAAAAATGGACCAAAAATGTGATGCAAAAATATAAAATAGCCACACAATACAGCTGGGAACCTGTCAAAGAAGGGACACTTTAATATTAGTACTGCTAACTTGAGCAGCTGACAAAATAAAAGAATCTACATGCATTTCTGAAATAAAAGTAATCTGACTTGATTATTACAGTTATTTCTTAATTGTAAACCCTCCATGTTTTCTTCCAAAATTGCTATTTTGCGGAGGGACTATTAGGGGGAAGAGCAACATTTTGAGCCAAAATCAGGGACAGTTGAGAGGTTTGGCTATGCCTAATTCTATAAAGCAATTTATTTGCATGTACCTCTCAACCTGTTAATGCAATAAATCTGGACAAGGCCAAATATATTGGGGGAACATATAAACGGTACTAAAATTGCTCTTGTATAAATCTACAAGGCCAAATTGAGATATAAACAGTACTAAAAATGCTCTTCTATAAACTGGGACAGTTGATAGAACAGGTCTTACTTTAGCATGCATTTTTCTGAAGGTTATGAAGTCTGAAACTCAGTGTATCATTATTTAGTGACTTAATTCCTAAATGATTTGCCAGAAAACCACAAATTTTATGAGGAACAAACCAAAAATAAGAAGCAAAAATCTATTCATTCTTTGAAAATCTGGACAGTTGGGAGGTATAGTTCAGCTGGGGCTGTCTAAGTTTGCCACCCTTCCCCTTCACAAAATCATGGTCGAATGGAGCCTCCTGCAGCCATTCCAATGATCCATTACTTGGCTATTTCACTCCATTTACCATAAACACTAATGTGCATACTGATTTACTTCTATGATGATTTGGACTTCATTTGAAAGTTTTATTTTGCATTTTACAGCACAAACACTAAGACATCTGCTAAACAAACTTGGCATTAAAACTTCTCTGCCCTTGAAACTCACATTCATTGAAACAACATTGAAACCCACATTCAAAGAAAATACATTTTACCAGTGGCAGATAAAGATTAATTCTGGGCTGTTTTCAAATCATAGGCCCCTTGCATATGAAACATACATGTGCTCTTTGATACACCTTCCTATTGCTTTGAACATTTTTCCAGTAAACAATGAAACAAAACTGTCCAATTCAGAACATTTCCATCATAAAAGTCTACTCAAACTTCTACAGTCCACTATTATCAGTAAATATGCACAATTCTACAGTCCACCATTATCAGTAAATATGCACAATCTCTGAAGTAGTAAAAAGTCATCTAAATAATTCCACATTAAATAAATCTGTAATGAAGAGGTTGCTGCTAGCAATCACCTTTATATTTCATGGTTTCATCGAAAAATAAAGTGTCTGATGCCCCTGAGGAATAAATTGCCTAAATTACATTAAGAAATAAGCTAGTAATATTGCAATAGGAAATGGATGGCAAACTGATAACAGGCTCATAGTTAGTATCTTAATTTTCAGTACGGCAGCATTCACCCCTTATGGGAGTAGAACCAACAACCTTCTGCATCAAAAGCAAGTACACAACCTGTTGTGCTATTAGCAATGTGAGCTGACAACATAATCAGCACTAAACTTCTCTTCCCCTGCATCTCTCAGCTCCTTGTAAAATCTATTCAATACTCAACTGCATCTCAACTTCGCAGCACAAGAAATCTGGAAAAAGCCAAATTTATTGGGGTGGGTCAAAGCCCAAAACCAGGGACACATTAAACATTGCTTGTATAATCTTGGAAAGTTGCTAGAATAAAATGCTGTGTTACCACCATACATTTTACTGCCAAGGTCCCTGTGCAAAAGAGTCAGAACAACATACCACTATGCCAAATCACCTGCTTTGTAAAAATGCTGTGTTACCACCATACATTTTACTGCCAAGGTCCCTGTGCAAAACAGTCAGAGCAACATACCACTACACCAAATCAGCTGCTTTGTGAAAGAGAGGAAGACTGAAACTTAAATGGCTATCATTTAATGAATTCAGTTCTCACCATAGCTGTCAACCTCTTAGCACAAAACACCTGGACAAACCCAGTAATGAGGGAATACAGCCCTCAAACATATTCAGTGAATTCAGTTCTTGCCATAGCTGTCAACCTTAGCACAAAAAACCTGGACAAAGCCAATAACAGGGTAATACAGTCCCAAAAATAAGGACAAATTTCAAATAGTCATCTTATAAACTTAAAAAAATTGCTATAATAAAAGGTTGTGTTACTATATATTTATTGCTAGAATAAAAAGTTGTTTTACTATGTATTTTCTGAAGAATATGAAGTCTGAAATTCAAATGCCTGTCAATTTTACTTCTGATGGAACAAAAACAATTTTCAGCAGAGGCCCAGGGAGAAATACTGCAGACACATGTCTTTGTAAAATGGCAGGACACCAGAGCAAATCCACACAAACACAGGGATAAGATGCAGACTCCACACAGAAGGCACCCCAGCCAAGAATCAAACCAGAAAACCTATAGCTGTGAGGCAACAATACTGCCACTGCACCATCAAATATGTAAGGAATTAAACATTCAGAAACCTGAAGTCTGAAATTCAAATGCCTGTCAATTTTATTTAACATTTGTTAATCAGGACAGTCTGACTTGGAACAAAAAAAAACAATTTTCAGCAGAGGCCCAGGAAGAAATAATGCAGACATGTCTTTGTAACATGGGAGGACACAAAAGCAAACCCACACAAACACAGGGAGAAGATACAGACCCCACAAAGAAGGCACCCCAGCCAAGAATCAAACCTGAGAACCTGCAGCTGTGAGGCAACAATGCTACCACTGCACCATCAAATATCAAGCATTGCAACATTTACAAACCACAGATATTATGAGGAACAGATCAGATCAAATATGAGGCAAAAATCTGCAATTTTTTTTACAAATGGTGGTGGGTAGGGAATTCAGGCCTTTAACACCTGCATACAAGGTACAGGGTTCAAGCCTGAGGTATTCCCTACCACACCACCATGAGTCTAACCACCAGTATATTGCACGTGGGGCATTTTCACACACACACACACACATACACACACACACACACTTACCTGGTCCTCGTGTAGTCACAGGATATCCAGTTGGTGTTTAGGTCACCTAGTAGGATAGTTTCCTGTGCTAGGTTGTCTCTTGTCCAGTGTAGGATTTCTTCTATTATGAATGAGTTATTACCTGGGGGTATATAGTAGCATATTATATTGATTTTCTTGGTGTTTTTATTGGAAAGGATAGTAAACAGGGTTTCAGCATTTTGAAATGTGGGTGGTGTGGTTGGAGGAGTTGGAGGTTCAGGATATTTTTGAAGAGAATGGCTCCTCCTTTCCTGACTACTCTATCTGTTCTTATTGTATCATAGCCTGGTGGGAGGCAGTCTTCGTCTTGGATACTGAGGTTTAGCCATGTTTCTGTGATGGCAAGTGTGTCAGGGGTGTATTGGACTATGAATGCATATAGTTCAGCTATTTTGTTGGTGATGCTTCATATGTTGAGGTTTAGAATCAGCAGGTCAGATGTTTGGTTATGAGAGGACCTGGATTTGGGTGTATGGCACCAGAGATTAGTAATTTTTGTATGAATGACAGTATGTGTTTTTTAATATTTGTTGTTTCTGAGTTTGGTCTATGTGTTTTTTCCACTGTTATGTGTTGGTGTCCGGATGTTATGTGAGTAAGGTGTAGCCGTGAGATTTAGAATTGTAGGGCAGATGAAGTTTGTGTGAGCTTGAGAGGGTAAGGTAATACGGGTTATATGATATGTGTTATTGTATAGTGGTTGGTCTGTTTGTATAGAAGTGAGAAAAACTAGTGATATGAGTGCTAGTGATAGAGATGATAGGGTGGTTAGCATGATTGTGTGGAATGAATAATACAAATTTTTAGATCTCTGGTTGGTTGGGTGTGCGAAGGGAGGAGGTATGCTGGTTTGGTATGTGTTGTTGGGAGTGGGAGTGGTGTAGGAAATTGAAGTGACTGTTGAGTGGGAGATTGGTGAAGTTGTGGGTTGGGCTAAATGGTCAGGTAATCAGGGGTTAGAATAAATATAGAGGTAGTGGGGGTGGGTGAGTGGGAAATGGGGCCAGGGTAGGGGAGCAGACTGTGAGCCAAGTGGAGTGAGGTGAACGGAGCGTTGCCAGCTTGACTGCGAGGTTTTGAAAAAACAATCACTCAAAACCCCTTTTCCATAAGGGAAGGCAGTAAGTACATTTAAAATGTCTGTATACTTTCTGGTAATAGCTCTATTCTATTGAGGGGAGGCACCTACTGTATACCGTTTGTGCCGCGGGAACCCCGAGTGGTTAAGTACACTCATACATTTAGTATTCTCTACATCAAGTTTATGTTAAAGAAATACACATTGCTTCCTTTAGGTTTAATACAAGAGAAGCACTCTCTTGTAGTTTAAAAGTCCCGCACATTATGGTAGCAGATGCATTGCTTTGTATATGAATGCTGGGGCTGACTTGGGTTGGGCTGGTGGGTTAGCAGCAGAAATGCCTGGATAATGAGGAAAGGAGATATGGGACTAGGTTAGGACATAGAAGATAATAAAGAATGCAGAGTTACCTGCACAGCATCATTTGTTTAACTGCAGATCCTGTAAGTAAATATTAGTTTGTCTCCCTTTTCTGCCATATTATTAGTACATGAATCATTCAGTTATACAATGCTATCAGTCTCCTAGCAGCTCAAGTCAGTAAGGCACAATATACACAGTAAAATGACCAATCAGGTCAGTAAGAAACAATACTGTGTCAAGTCGACAGGTGACTGACTACCAGAGAATGTCACGGTAATTCAATAGAACGCTTGTAGCAGTTCTTAAAATACAAGCAGTGTTCTACTTTTTGATCTTTAAAGCAACCTTACACAGTAAAAACACAGTAAAAGGCCTTTCAGAATACATGTGGCAGTTCTAAAGTACAATCAGCATGCTACTAGCTGAAACACTATAGCATTTATACAGTAAAGCACAGTAAAGATGCCCATTCAGGACAGCAAAGAGCAGAATACTGTTGCTGACTGATAGGCTACTATCTCACAGAGACTTTTAAAGTAAATTAACTATGTAGACTACTTCTTGTAGATTAAAGCATCACCAGTGTCCTAAAGCTCTATGTAAACTATAGCCCTCCCTCGTGGGTCAGGAAAACGCAGATATGCTCTATCCACAGACAAGCGAGTAACTGCAGTAGATTTTAATGCAACTTACTGGACTAAAATATGTAGTAGGTCCATATAGCAGCATTCAACATAATATTAAAATATCAGTATGCAGGTAGTAGTCAATATGCTACAATGTGAACATGGAATATGTACATGGAGCTGTATCACATTTTAACAGTTTGGACCTTAAAACATTTCATAGCATAGTTCTATGTGGACAATAAACACATCCTACACATTGGAATATTAAGCAATTAATACAGGAGTAGTGTGCTTACCTCAGGCAGAGGGCTCCATGGGCACTTACAGTCTGAAAAAAATGGCGCCAGCTAGGTGTGCTATAATACCTTGCTTCCGTGCCTCCATTGCTAATGGAGACAGGTGGCTGATAGGGGGGATGATAGTGACGTGTTTGCCAGCTAGACTGCGAGGTTTTGAAAAAACAATAGCTCAAAACCCCTTTTCCATAAGGGAAAGCAGTAAGTAAATTTAAAATGTCTGTCCACTTTCTGTTAATAGCTCTATTCTATTGGGGGAGGGACCTACTGTATACCGTTTGTGCCACAGGAACCCCGAGTGGTTAAGTACACTCATACATTTAGTATTCTCTACATAAAGTTTATGTTAAAGAAATATACTTTGCTTCCTTTAGGTTTAATAAAAGAGAAGCACTCTCTTGCAGTTTAAAAGTCCTGCAAATTATGTTAGCAGACACGTTGCTTTGTACATGAATGCTCAGGCTGATGTGCTTTGGGCTGGTGGGTTAGCAGCAGAAATACCTTGGTTCCTTTAGGTTTAATAGAAGAGAAGCACTCTTGCAGTTTAAAAGTCCTACAAATTATGGTAGCAGACATGTTGCTTTGTACATGAACGCTAGGGCTGATGGGTTGGGCTGGTGGGTTAACAGCAGAAATACCTCAGGCAGAGGGTTCCGTGGGCACTTACAGTTAAATGCTTTTCAATATTTTCTGTTTGTTACATTTGCACAAACACTATATGATTAACATAACTTGTTTAGATGTTTTTGTGTACTTGAGTAATACATTTTATGTGTTTGCAGTCAAAATTTTATTTTCAGCTTGGTAATTTAGATAAGACACAGTGGATCTAGTGTTATCCCTATTACAACCATGATCACCAAGACCACTTTACCATCTATTCAAGACTTGCACCAGTCTTGTTGTCTCAACAGAGCCAGGAAAATAGTCATGGGCTGCACTCACCCTACATATGGACTGTTCCTGCACCTAACATCTGGGAAGTATTATCATAGCATATGTTGGAAAACAGCCAGATTTAGCAGAAGCTTCTATCTCCTGCCCATCAGGCTACTGAACTCCAATAGTAAATTACATCTCGCTTGACATCAGGGACAGTAGGTAATATGATGAGTGAGAAGCATATTTGTGTGCAATAACCATAAAATGTCTTAAATACACTGTACAATTAATCTAACAGAGTATAATCTTATTTCTGTGCAATATCTGCTGATGCTAAAACTGCATCCTGTGCAATAAGTAACAGCTGTGAAATTTTTGTGCAATAAATATGTTTCCTTAGACTAGTGCCAGGACAATCCTGTGCAATAAAAAGTATCTGTGGAATTTTTTGCAATAAATACCATGTCTCTTTAGCTTAGTAAATGTCTGTTGATATGTAAAACAGTAAATATTATGTAGTAGGAATGTCTAAATGTAGTAATGTGAATTGTTGTATATGTTAGATATTTGCACATAGATCCTGGAGTAATGTAATTTTGTTCAGTTGCACTTGTTGTGGAGTCTGAATGACAATAAAGTTTACTTTGACTTTGACTAACCATAGCATTATCTCAAAATCTCTACTAATTGAGGGGGTGTGGCCAAGATGGTGATATAGTGACAGCACTTTGAAGTACCTGTTTAGGAAATTGTTTGTATTCACCAGAAAATGTAAGTAAACCACTTAAAACTGAACTAAATGGGTCTAGAGGGTAATATATTATACCCACACTGAAACCGTGTTTTTATAGAAAAGAAAATCAGTTTAACAGAAGCAGCATTCTTGCAAGTTTGTCAAAGAAACTGAGGAAACTGCCTAATAGTCAGAAAGAAAATGTGCCTTAAGAGAAGATGTGCAACAACTGCTTATATCAATGCAAGAACTAACAATAAAAATATAATTGGTAGAGAACAAAATGGAACATTTACAGCAAAACTATATAAAACAAAACAAACTATCAAGCACATTTGTATCTCAGCATAAGACACATAAAAAAATGAAACCTTGTTAAATGAACTGGATGGCTGATTTAAGGAAGAAGAGCATCAAACAGAATTTCTGTCAAAGCAAAATACATGGCTAATGGAGAAGCTGGATAACTTAGAAAACAGAGAGATGAAATAATATCAAAATATTTGATGTACCAGAGCATCTTGGATTAAATGAAATAGTAAGGTTTCTGATTACAATGGATTCCAAAAACACTAAAACTGACTGAAATCCTGCCTTGTGGCATTGAGAGGACTGACTGAGGTATGAGACCAGTCTCTACAAATAGGGCAAATGGCAATGAAAGAACAAGATCTATAAATATTACATTTCTACCATATTAACTGCATGGAACAGCACTCCCCATAAAACTTGGTATAAATACTGTAAGATTTGATAATGACTATTCAGTAAAAACAATAGAAAAAATGGGAGCTGTTTGGCCTTTGGTGAAAACTTTGAGAAAAAAATAATGTAAAAGCTCAACTCATATTTCCAGCAAAAATAAAATGCTGTTGCAATTGAGTGCTAAAACATTTAATACACTAGAAAAGGCAGTTGTTTTTTGTACATCAGATTAAACTAATACCAGAAAGTGAGTCAGTGGAATGAGCTCAATAATCACTTAGAGAACTTCTGATAAATATAACTACTGGACTGCAGTGGCATAAAAAAATGAAAAACAAGCTGTGCTGATGTGGGTTAGTGCCAGCATAGCTAGCTGGAGATTTGTAAAGAATGATATCCTTTGAATATCAAACTGATGTGTACAAGATACTTGTGTTACAAATGTATTGGAACTGCTTTGCATTTAAATATTAAACTGATTGTACAGATGCTTATGTTACAAATGTATTAGAACTGTATGGCATTTGAATATCAAAATGTATTTATGAAGTTGCTAGTGTTGAAAAAATTATCAACAGTGGGTCCTGCTGGACAGAAAGGAAATATACATACAGGTAGTAATTGATTAAATGAATATAATGTAGCCAAGAACACTGAAAGAGCATAGGTTAACCAGCTAGCTTAGTTTAAGAATAAGGGAAATATAAATGAGCTGTTAAACCATTAAAATGGCATCCCACAGTAATGACGGGAGATGGTACATCTGGAAGAAGCCATTGTTTATTAGCTTCAGTAGAAAGAGGGGAAGTGCTGTGATTGTTTCATGGCCTCAGGCCTGCCATAAACATTAGAAAAACTCTAGATATGCATTTTTACATGTATGCTAAATTCCTCTCCAACTTCAAAGGGGGATAGTGTGGGAACCTAGAGTCAGGTGAACAGATGAGATCATTGTACTATTCCTGGAAATAATTTTTTTTAGATATTACAGGGAGTAATCAATGAGTATTAAGTATTCTGTTTGGGAGCCTGACTAGAAGTACTACTCACGTATTTCATCTTGCCTTGCCCAAGTAAGTTATTAGGGAACAGTAATCTATTCAGATCAGTCAGTAATATATAACAAGATTAGTTTATTACTGCCTTTCCATCAATATTATTTTTTTTAATATTTCCTGTGATTTCAACTTTGTGGTTTGCTGTATATGTGTATATATATATATATATATATATATATATATATATATATATATATATATATATATATATATATATATAGACATTCAGTATTTTCATTTTTTATTATTTTAAAACGTTTATTGTGGCTTGTCCTTTTAGAAAGCATTTAACCTTTGAGAGTGCTTATATTTATTTGGTGACACTGTGTGGGTCACTCCTGAAGGCCTAGCTATCTTGGCCAACTACTACCATTTGTATTAGTATTAATATTACACAGTATAATTGGACACCGTTTGTTAAGTGCCTTAGAATAGCTGATTGTGGAGTGTCTGGTGGCAGTGATAACAACATTATACTCTGGGCAGAAGGGGGCACAGCAGGTAAATCTGTGCCAGGCTTTCCTAGGTGTGTGTGTGTGTGTGTGTGTGTGTGTGTGTGTGTGTGTGTGTGTAAAATCAATTCTCACAGTGTGTGTGTGTGTGTGTGTGTGTGTGTGTGTGTGTTAGCTACTTGGAGCAGGGACATGAAGCACTGGTTGCACAGATAGGGTGCTGGAGGACTTGGCTTGGACACTCAGATGCGGACTTAACCCTATAGCTGTGCTAGTGGGGAGCCTTATTGGGACCCTGGAGGGAGACAGATATGAAGAAATCCAGACCCCAGGCTGACTGTGCTCCCTATATGCTCTTAAGGTAAATTATACTTGATGCAAACAGCTGCATCTGAAAATACTGTGTGTATCCATTTGCATTCCAAGTGAACATGTGTCTCCAGTGTCAGTGGTGAGGATTTCGGCTCCTTGATTACTGGCTCAGTGTGGGGACATCTCACAAGCACTAACATTCCAACACTTAAAGATGGAAAGAAGCAAAAAGAATAGAAACTGAAACAGTTATGACTATATTATAAATAAATAAACATAATATTTTAAAGGACTGCAAAGTCATATATATATATATATATATATCTGTGTGTGTGTGTATACTTTGAAATATAGTGAACTAGTTGTTTAATGAAACATAAATGAAATATTTTTGATAAGTAAACACTGAATTTTTTAAAATAATACTTTTATGAACAGAATATTCATCTATTAAAGTATTGCCTTCAGATACTGATGCAAGCCATTCTAATATTAAATTGTATAGTAATATGTTGAAAATTGCCTCTAAGTCAATTGACTAGTTTTAAATTCATCCATCCACAAGCTCTTTTTCCCATTTTGCACATGGGGTCAGGGTGTCACCTCAACGGTGCCAGTCATCTAGAGCCAAGGTTCACATTGCCAGGTGGCTAGTACTACCTTGGTTGTTCTTTCACACCACACAGTTGCATGCAAACTCACACTTATGGGTAATTTAGTGTGTCCACTCCACCTTCTGCATGTCTTTGGAATGTGGAAGGTAAACAGAACACCCAGAGGAAATCCATGCAAACACAAGGAGGACATACAGACTCCACACAAAAGGCATTGCAGCATAAAATCAAACTGGGGAACCTCTTACTGTGAGGCACTAACCCTATCTGCTGTGACACTGTGCTGCTCCTGACTAGCTTTAAAATATAATCTAATAATTTAATAGTTAATAGAGATTCATATAAAAAAGAACAAGTAAAAGACTGAGGGCTTTACATAATTGCACAACTTGCGTAGGCAACTTGGAATTATATTCATAAATGTGTAATAGTTTAGTGCACATACACAAGCATATACATCTGTCTATCTAAATCTATATCTGTATTTATTTATCTATTTATCACTCTATCTATCCATCCATCTATCTATCTATCTGCCATAACCCATGACTGGATGTGAGCATCATAGGATATACCCATTGTTGTTGTGGTTTGATCATAAGTGTGAAACCTGAATGATAAATCAAAGCCAATTGTGGGTGAATCCTGTAATACCCACATCCTAGGGTGGGTTATTGCTTTTATACAATAGCATTATTTAGGAAAGAAATTGCTTATCTTTCTTAAATAATGATTCTGTAATGGCACTTTAGTGTTCTTCACTGCTTGCTGATGTACTATGTATGTGTGGTATACACATCTCCATGCTTGCACAGTACATCAATGCAGATGTAGAGGACTAGAAAAGACAGCATTTCTGTAGTGGTTTACCCCTCGTTTCCTGTGACATGTTCTTTCTCTCTTTATTTTAATTAATAGTGTCTGGCATTATGGGCACTGTTACTGGTTTAGTACAAAATGTTAAGAAGGACAGGGCCAAAATATTTGGAAAGTGAGGGACGTTCTGCTGATGTTTGGACAGTTGAGAGGTAATGTTTATGGCAGTGTTGAGCGACTGTAGTTCCATTAAAGTATACCTTTCAGTTGTCCAGTGTTCTATGGAAAGTCATTAATTTTGTTCATATTTTGCTCTGTCCCTTGTAAAATATCCAAAGAGAGCTTTACTTAGCAATCCCAATAGAAAGTCTGGCCATTCAACAATTCTTAATAGGCCACAGCTCTTTCTGTTGAGATATTCTCAATTTACATTGGGCACACTGATTGGGAGTCCAGTCAGTGTGCAAAACTTTTGAATACTAATCACCATGTATTGTCTATGTATATTATATATATATATATATATATATATATATATATATATATGGATTCCATACATTTGGTTGAATTACACTTAGTCGAAAATTATTCCAGGCATTTCACTTCACTGAAAGCTCACTTCACTGAAAGCTCACTTGGTCAAAGTTCATTTAATCGAAAATGGAATATAGCCCCTGCCCCATTGCAGTGCAACCCTGGAGTGAGAATATTAAATAAGAGTGTGTGTGTGGGGGTGTAGCCCCCCACATTATGCCAATAGTTTTTACTAAAGATATATATATATATATATATATATATATATATATATATATATATATATATATATATAAATAATACATCAATGCATTTCTAATGGATATACCTTCTTATAATAGTGAATACATTAAAATTATGTGGAGGGCTGTGCCCCCTACACCCCCCCCTTATTTAATATTCTCACTCCAGGGTTGCATTGCAGTGGGGCAGGGGCTATATTCCATTTTCGACCAAATGAACTTTGACCAAGTGAGCTTTCAGTGAAGTGCAATGCCTGGTATCATTTTCGACTAAGTGTAATTCGACCAAATGTATGGAATCTATATATATATATATATATATATATATATATATATATATATACACACACACACACACACACACACACACACACACACACACACACACACACACACACACATATATATGTAAGTTATGTAAGTTATTTGCTATGTTTCTGATTTAAATATAACAGATCTCAAATGGTGTAATTTAGCAATTTTCTTCTCAAAAAACAAAAAACAGGACATTAACTGCAATACTAAAGCAAGTAGTACAATCTGAGGAGAAAAAAAATCTTCCAAAATGTGCTTAACAGCACAAGTATTCCAAATAGAACAGATGTGAGAAGTGTAAAAATATTATTGTTTTTATAAGCTGTACTATGTCAAAAGATGGAAAACAGAAATAAGAAAGATAAACTTAAAATATACTTTGAAAATCTGTGTTTTTCTGACATGAAAGTACAGCTATTTCATTTCTACTAACTGTTCTGCTTGATGACCTGTGTTAGAGTACAGACAAATGAGCTGAAATAACCCCAGGTAATCAATCAGTTCACAAACATAAGAACTACTGATTAAAATCATGGATATGTAATTACCTAAGACATGTATTTAGTTTAATACAGTGCAGTATTTAGTTTAATACACGCTTTACACAAACATCCCCTTAAAGCTAAATTAAATCCATATTGTTTTGTAGCTACATTTTGAGGATAGATTTGATTGAGGGCAAATGTAGTGAATAGTGTAAGCTTTCAAAAATACAAAGAGATAAAGTGAATGTTGGTATGGTGAATAGTGCTGTGATATATAGAAAGGGCACAGAAAGTGAATAGTGCTGTGATGTATAGAAAGGGCATAGAAGGATATCATTTTAGTTATTTCTTTCCTCAGAAATCATCTATAATGTCATTTAAAATGTTTATAGAATAGCTTCACTTTAAGTGAGAGAGAGAGATGAAGAAGGGAGGGGAAAGAAAAATAGAATTCTACACCTGAAACCAAGAAAATGTCTTCTCTTGTAAGCTGCACTGCACTAACAGGTGAGAAGCATAAAAACATATAACAATAGGAAAGGAAAATTGCAAATGTACCTTGAAATGTTAAGTTATTCTTGATATTGAGAAAGAAAATACCTGATGTCTTTTTTAAAAGCAGAAATTTAGCTAAGGTGAGGCAAAGGAGGCAGTCTCTCTGACTGCAAGGAGCATGATGGATAGATGCTGATGGATCCATATTGCACTACTACTGACACTTAGAAATCAATGCTGATAGTGCATTAGTGGTTAAGATGGAAGCACTTTAGCAATTTATGTGGGTTATAAGATGTTGTTGTGTTGTTGTTGTTGTTGTGTCTTTCGGCTTATCCCGGTTAGGGTTTGCCACAGCAGAATTCCTGTCTGCTAATGTTTGGTAGTGGATTTTTACGTGCTGAGTTACCAGCCCTGATGCACAACCTTCAACGAAGGCACGCCCATTCACGCATGCCTCCACACAGAAGACGCTCTAGCTGAGAATCGAACGCGACAACGTCTTGCTGTGAGGTGACAATGCTACCGCAGCACCACTACTGCAGGTGGGTTATAAGATGTAGCAAGTGGTTTTCTACATTATTAGATAAGGCACCATTGGATTATAAATAATGGCCAGAAAAAATATGTTCTAAGTAAATACCTGCAAACAAACAAAGTTGATGTTGCAATTATACAAGAAACATATATAACTAAAAAGATACAGATTCATAATAAGCCAATATGAAACATTAACTGGATCATATTATAAATCCAATTGACAAGGTACATGAAAACTTTGGATAAAATGTAATAAAAATAATGCCAAGAGCCACATTTACTTATAATTATAGAAGTGGAATGTTATCCATGGTAGTTTCTGAATATCAAAATTGACTATAATTGACTATATGGATTTGGTTAAAATAAAGGTATCTGTGACTATAGCCTTTATTTTAACCAAATCTTTAGTCCTTTTAAATGTTAATGATACTATTTTTAATGAATAAAAAAGATCTATAAAGCGTCTTCTGCATGGAGACATGCGTGAATGGGCGTACCTTCGTTGAAGGTTGTGTGTCAGGGCTGGCAACTCGGCACATAAAAATCAACTGCCAATCATTAGCGGACTGGAGTTCTGCTGTGGCGACCCCTAACCGGGAAAAGCCGAAAGACACAACAACAACCTGTTTTGGTCCATACTAGCTGTGGCAAGGAAATGTATAACTAGAAAGTGGAAGTCTTCACAAGAACCTGCTCTGGAAGAATTCTTGAGACTTATGGAAGAAACAGCGACATTAGAAATCAAGGTGGAGGAATCGAGAATTTCACCTAAAACATGGACAAACAATCCTTGGGGAAAAAATGTTAACTCTTACTGAGACATTAAAAATGAACCCTAAATAATTAATGTGTAACTTTATACTTTATTATTTGAATATTATAAATTTTTGTTACTAATTTCATATATTTTATTAATTTTTCCCTTCCTTTGTTCAGGTCAATTGTACATAGTGTATATAAAGGTCTATAATACTTGTTTATTGATGATTGTATTGTTATACATTATATTATTTGGAAAATAAAAAATTATTTGAAAAAAAATGACTATATGCACACACTAACAAAACAAATGCTTATCGGATACCTGGACTTTATGCTAAATATGGAAGAAAACAGCTTTAAATTTTACTGAATCACATGAAAGGAAGTGTAGCTTTGGGTGAGATTTTAATTGTTTACCAATTAAGGATGACACACTTGCAGTTAACTCCAGTAGTATCTCTGCTACAGGTGAAGTTTAAAAATTGAATAGGATCAGATTAATAGTTCTTAGGAAATTACTAGGCTAGCTACCCTTTCCAGGCCATTTTAAGCACAGACACTTTCCTTCAAAGGTGAGAATCAAACCCTGTGAGGTCTGTGAGGTAAACACTGCAATCATTTTGCTAACTCCCATTTATAATTTGAATGGAAGAAAACAAGAAGACATTTTAAAATGTAGTCATTATTCAGATTGCAATAGAATATGAATATCTATGTATATAAATAAGAAGGTTAGTAACTTTAGAATAACATAGGTTCATAGTTTCATAGGTTTATACTAGGCTATCTGCCCTAAGGCATTTATAAGCCTAGCCCAAAGTTTTGTGGCTTACATACCTTATGTTAAAAATACTGTGCCCATTAGTTTGTTGTGCCTCTGTCCAGCAGTGACACAGAGATGATTCCCATCCACCGGTCAAGATTTCTCTTGATCAGAACCATCGAGGTGCTCTGCCTCACATGGACTGGGATTTTATTCCACAGCATAGGGAGTCTCTGGGTGACAAATCTATCCCTCCAGCATGTCCTATTTATATCCATGCTAAGGTTTAAGTCGCTTGCTCTAGTGGATCTGGTAGATTTGGATTTTTTGAGGTGGAGCATGTCCATTAATTCCGGGTTGGACATGGCCTTGTATGTCAGGCACAGGTCACCTCTGAGCAGGTGGACTGAATAGAGCTGGAGTTTCTTCAGTCTGGCAGCATATGACAGATTTTGGAGTCCCTTTATCCTTTTGGTGAGGAACTTTTGGGGTCTCTCCAATTTCTGCAGGTGTCGGGTGAGATACATCCCGAATGGGGATGTCCTATATCAAATCATAATTCTTTAACATTTACGATAATGGAAAATAATAATAAGCTACTAATATGGTACAGATTGCCAGCATATGTTACTAAAACTGAAGAATTTAAGCAATGGTTCCTAGAAGAAATAAATACCTTTTTTGAAATGTGTGATGAAGAAGATATTAGTAGAAATATACTGTGGCATACTTTTAAAACTTTATATGTATGGGAAAAATTATACATTGGCTATGAAACAAATGCAAAAGATGGGACAATGAGTTGATAGACATAGAACAAAAATGAATACTGCTAAAAAGTGCAAAAAGGAGAAAATATTTTAAGCATATTGAAAACCCATAATTACAAATATAAGAAAATTCTTTATCATAAAAAGGAAATGATTCTGGAGAAATGGCAACTTACATCATATAGTATTAATTCCAGATTATTACATAAATTGTGCAGTAGGTCACAACATAATACAAATCCAACCAGATTAGTACTATCTGGTGTTTAGAATGAAATAGACATAAAACAGGCATAGTAGATGTACTTGAAGAGTTTAGAAAATATTATGAAAAATGTTCAGTGTTGTGGAATCCAAACTCAGGGGATAATTAAGCTATTTAAGAGTTCTTAAAACACAACCAAGAGTCATATATGTAATCCTTAAACTGGTGTCTAACTGCTTTTTAAAGAATACTAGAATCTTAGCATGTTATATATTTACTGGTAAAGAGTTACACAGCCTTCCTACCCTGTGATGAAAGAAAAAACTCTTACTCAGTGTTCTTGTTTGAGAGAGTTTTTTTCAGGCAAGTTGTTATTCCCAGTGGAAGCATTGTAACTGATAAAAGAGATACCCAGGGTAAGAATCATCATTTCATTTTTAAGCATTTGAATACCATAATTAGCTCCCCTCTTAGTAGCCTATGTTTGATAGAATATAAAGGCAAATATTCAAGCCACCAGCTGACCAAGCCCTGTTACCTGTCTGTATATGCCTTCCAAAGGCATTCTGATGTGTTCAGTTTTGAAACACTGAAGAGACAGAAGGATCCATGGTATTCTATAATAGAATGTAATCCACTAAGGAAATTTCTTTTTGGACAATATTGTGTGGTTGTTACAATAAACTCGTTTTAGCTGTACGCTGGATGTGGTGAAACACTTATTGGCGATTCTGAAGCTGTTGGTTGTGTATTCTATAATAGGCCGAACAGCCATGGTAAATAATGGGATCAAAACTTGTTTATCCTTGCTGGTCATACAATGTTAGATTTCTCTGATTAATTTATAGCACCTTCTTATGAGTGCTTTTATATGCTCTTCAGAATTTAAAGTATAATCCAATAAGATCCCCAAGTCCTTCACTTGCGTAATTCTGGATAATATTTTATCTAGGGAAAAGGGTACATATCTCCTTAGATGTAGCCCATTTAATGATAATATCAGATTAGCTTTGAGGTATGCAGTGATCATTAAAGCTAGCAACTATGCAATCAACTCTGATATCATCAGAGAATTTGCTGATCCAAGTATTCTCAGTGGTTGGACAGTTATTCATCAGTAGGACAAGAAGTATAGGGCTGAGGAAAGATCCCTGAGAGACTCACAGCTTGATGCCTTTATAATCAGAGAAACAGTCCTTAATTTTAACTGTGCATTTCCTGCCTAACAGCCAGTTAGCTACCCACCTGGTTGTACATGGGGCAGTCTTCTGCTTAACCACTGTTTTCAATATGGCATCATGGAGAACTGAGTTGAACACACCAGCAAAGTCCAGATAGATTACATGAGTTGCAAGCCCATAGTCCAAAGATTTGATAATATGCTCATAAAATCTGATTAAGTTAGTTAAATAGGAGCACCTTGGTAAAAACTTAGGAGGGAGATATCTAAGCTGCAATCAACTGAGTGGTCAAAACAAGGGGCAAAGTGCATGCTCAAATCATTTTCCCAGTATGCAGGTTAGGCTAATCAGCCATAACTGTCAGTAGTGGAACAAGATTGACATTTTGGTATAGGTATGACTATAGCTTCCTTCCAAAATATCTGGCACAAATCCTTCTGCCAGGGAGCTTTGAAAAAGTCCTGAGACAAGGTATGAGGCTATACCACTCATAAATTAACCACTTACACCATCTCAGCCTGCCTCTGAGTTTGTCTTAATGGCCTTTAAAGTTTTTGTGATACTGTGAGCTGAGATTACTGGACAGTTACCTGATACTTTATAAAGTGGAAGATGCACAGAGACAGTTATCTGATTATCAAAACATCAGTCAACAAAACCTTTACTAGCTTTGATAAATCTGTGATAGGTTCATGAATTCATAGGTAAGTATTAGGCTAGCTGCCCTTGAGAGCTATTTAAGCCTAGCCAATGTCCCTATTTTTGCTCGAATTAACCTATCACATTTGGTTAGAGATTGGTGTTATCCATCTCATGGTCGATAATTATATATTACCTCTAATAAAAATAACTGGGATGATGCCATAGATACTTTGAGGGGACCCCTGCATGGGATAAAGCATTTAAGAGCTGCTTCTGTCCATTAGTAGTACAGGGGGCAGTCTGGGGTATATTTTCTGTTTCCCATCCATAGATCCAAGTTGTGCATGAATATGGACAGGGATGAACTTTTTTATGCAGATGGGGAGTCTATTACAGGGCAACCATAGACTATATAAGATATATCTGTCCCTCCAAACCAGTATATTGATGTTGCAGAAGAGGCTTAGAGCCCTAGACGAAATATTTCCAATGTCATTTGACTTACCGATGTGCAGTAAATCCATCAGTATTTGGCAGGAGTATGTCCTGTTATGCCAGACACAGGTTACCTCTAAGAAGTCTGTAAATGAGAAAAATACCAACAGTCAAGGAGCAAACAAAAGTCGTAACTGTATAAACAATAGTAAGACAAACCATAAAATAAAAACAGTACAACTACCACGGCAATATAAATATCAGCAGCCTTTAATGAAACAACAAAATAATAAAACAGATGAGCACTTCTGTGTTATAGCAATGCTTCTTCAGATCTAAAACAACTAAAAACAAAGTATCTTTTTAATAGAACCTAACCAATCAACACACAGTATAAAACCATTAAAAATTAAGACTTCAGTCTCTGCCCTTTCAGGGCCAGTCTTAAAGGTAGACAGCCATTTAAACCTGGATATCTGTCAGCTTGTAGCCTAAGTATCCATCGCATTTCAGCTAACTCTGTCAAATTTACTAAATCACCCCCTCTATTATTCAAATAAATACATTGCAGTGCTCTAAAAGAAAAAGTATGTCCCCTATTTTTGATTGCATATTTGGCTAAAGCATTTCTGGAATTACTAGTTCTTATATCATATAGATGTCTCATTATTCTGTCTTTCAACATTTTATTAGTTTTACCTACATATAAACATATGCAGGCATCACAAGTGGCCAAGTAAACCACATTTGCAGTTTTGCAATCTGCATATTGCTTAGGTTTAAACACAAAATTATAAATGGGATGCTGAAAAGACTGTTTGGATTTAGTGAGACATGACTGACAAAAGAGACACGCATAGATACTCACTTTGATTCGATCTTTTATGTTCAAGGGTCTCTTATCAGTATTACATAATTGTCTCCTCAAATTCATACCGTTCTTGTATAGAAAAGTGGGGGACTGACCAACAATACCAGATATTCTATGGACCATCATTAGAATCCTCCAATGTTTCCGAATGATGTTACATAAGGGACCTACATTATTGGTTAATTTAATGGCAAACCAAAATCTGGACTTGCCATTACTATGATCTATGATCTCCAGTTCTTACATGGAGGCATCTGTCACTGGATGAAAAAATGGTTTACCAATGGTTTTCCTTCTTTTCAGTATCTCTTCTTTCTCTCTTATCAATGTGTGTATATCATAGGTTCATTGCAAAAATGGTTCTGTCAAAGAATCCACTGTTGCACAGAAATCCTCATACTCAGTACAAAGTCTAGATACCCTCAAAAACTGACTTTTAACTATGTTAGAATATATGTGCTTAGGATGCATGTTGTCTCTAGCCAATAAGCTGTTTCCCCAACATACTTTGTGATACAGGAAGGAATTGATGCCTTCTTTCCCATCCATGCGAAGATGAATATCCAGAAAATCTATAGATTCATAGGGCATATGCAGGGTAAACTTAAAAAAAAGTTGTCATGGTCTCCAAATATGAAACAAAGGCATAAAGATTGTGTGGTGTTCCTGCCCATACCATAAATACGTCATCAACAAAATGACAAAATCTGATGTTTCAACAAAAGAAACAAAGTGCAACCACAGCAAAATCACCAAATTCACTTAGAACAGTGGCACTGATGGTCAATAAAGACTGGAAGATACAAATTTAGCGTAAACATTTTTTTAATTTCCGCTTTCGTCTCACCAAGACTTCATCAGAAAAGCAAATGAAGCAGTAAAACTGAAGCAGCACATCTTTTAAATACATTCCTATTACAAACAGTTATTCAATTAACCAATGAAATTCACTTTAGCCCATTCATAAATTTAAAAAGACATACAGCTTGTAACCATTTCAAACTCCTAAGAACAATTATATAAAGTAAGTATACAAGTATATACAAAACTTTACTACCAGACACTATATAGCAAAAAATAATAAAATAAAGGAAAAAGTAATTTTACATTTTCCTAATAGTCAACTTTCTATAATTGAAAAAGCATTTGATATTTATTGCATCATTTAATCCTGGATTTTTGTCTGCCCTCAACTTTATTTGCCAAGAAGTCTCTCTCTGCTCTATCACATTTTTAAAATGAAGAAAGCGTAAATTAAAAAAAAATTTACACTAAATCTATATCTTCCAGTCTTTATTGACCATCAGTACCACTGTTCTAAGTGAATTTAGTGATTTTGCTGTGGCTGCACTGTAGTCTGTCTGGTAGTAAAGATTTTTATATACATGTTCTTAGGAGTTTGAAATGGTTAAAAGATGTATGTCTTTTTAAATTCATGAATGAATGTCATTGGTTAATTGAATAATTGTTTTCACCAGGACTGTATTTAAGATGTGCTGCTTCAGTTTTATTGTTTCATTTGCTTTTCTAATGAAATCTTGGTGATACGAAAGCGAAAATAAAAAAAAAAAAATGCTAAAATCTGTATCTTCCAGTCTTTATTGACCATCAGTGCCACTGTTCTAAGTGAAAATCTGATGTTTCCATGATACTGTGCACCTCCCAAAACAAATGTCTCCTCTCATCTACTAATCACTAAGTTTGCATATGAATTAGTGCAGGGGGGGGGCCCATTGCCACACCACAGTGCTGCAAATAAATTTCCTTCTCATAGACAAACAGGTTATTCTCCAGGATGAGTACGCAATGTAGAAATCACCAAGATAGTGTTGTGTGAATATGGAGAGAGATGAGCTTTGTTTTATGTGGATAGGGAGTCTATTACAGAGCAGTTGTATACTCTGTGAGATATACCTGTCCTTCCAAACCATTGATTGATGTTGCAAAATAGGTTTAGAGCCCTAGACCAAATATTTTTCATGCCATTTGACTTGCTAATGTATAGTAAATCCATCAGTATTTGGCTGGAGGATGCATTTGTTATGCCAGAGGTCACCCCTTAGAAGTCTGTAGGATACCCAGTATAGTAACAGGGTGTTGAGTCAGTCCATATAGGACATGTTCTTTAGGCCTTGTATCCTTTTAATAAGGTATCTTTGTGGGCATTCCAGTTGTTGCATGTATCTGGACAGATACTTGACAAAGGGGACATTATATTCATTGACTGGCCTAATGAAGGCTGAGTAAATGGGGACAATAACATCCCTAGATCTAGACACAGTCACTTTGTTTATCAGCTGTGCAAAATAGGACTTTCTTACAGCAATGGACACATTTGTCAAAAGTTAGGTGACTGCCCACATAAGTTCCAAAATCCTAAAGAAATGGTCAACTCTTAGGTGTGTATTGTTGATGTGGTAGTACCTGAGGATAGATGACTTCCCAAAGGAAACAATAATGCATTTTTTGACATTCAGTTTCAGTACATTATTTTGGCGCCAGTTATTTATTTGGGACAAACCTTCCTTATAGGATGGCTAAGTTATTTGGGGATTGAATGCCTGTTCCTAGCTTGCAGTCATCAGCAAATTTAGTAAGTCAAAGCCCTTTTGTATTCGCTTTTAATTAAAAAAATGGATGCCAAACAGGAGAGGTCCAAGTACAGAACCCTGGGGGGACTCCACTGGTGATTGGTCTCCCTTTGGAGGTAACTTCCCCTATTTTGATGTTCTTGCATCTTATCTGTGAAGGAGTTGACAATCCAGTGGGTGACACAGAGGTTTATTCACAGTTTATTTAGCTTTTTTACTATGCCTACGTATGGAATGTGTCAAAAGCTTTGGCCAGGTCAAGGTATCTGGTGTGTACCATTTTGCCCTCATGCATTGCTTTGGTGACCTTTTCAAAAAAAAAAAATCCACCATTTTGAGTAAGCATGACCTGCCCTTGACAAATTGAAACCAAGACAGATCTAGTGTTTAAAGGTTCTCTATGTCCTAATTGATTAGCTCCATAAGTCTTTCCATGGCTTTGCATATGAGGCTGGTCAGACTTGTTGGTCTGCAATTGCCTGAGTCTGTGGAAAGTCCTCCATTTTGCAGTGGAATGACTGCAGCTGTTCTCCATTCACTTGTTATAAAATCTGTATAGAGGCTGAGATTGAACAATGTTGTTAGGGTGCGGCTAAATTAAGATGTATCCAGGGATACTGTTAGGACCTACTGAATTGAACTTTTAGGACGGTCTTGTGTGATTGCTGGAATTGAGCCTGTTTCAGGTATATCCTGAGGGACAGACAGAGTGGAGAGAGGGGAAAGTTAGAGGTAAACTTATTGGCCAGTAGGTTTGCTATATCTTCGGCCTTCATGTAGGTAATATAATTCACAATCAGCTCAGTGGATTGCTGCATTGTGCTTTTGAGATTACAACTATTACCAAAAAAATGCTTTGCGATTGTCTTTGGCTTGGTTAGCTATTTTACACTCAAATTTGGCTTTGATGGATTTTAAGCTCCTGAGTTGTTTGTTTATTTCAAAGACAAGGGCTCTAACATTAATTGCTCTTCTTACTTTGGTCAAAATTCTTTTCCCTTTATTATAAAGTTTGCTGATATTATGGTTCCACCATGTACATTTATTTTTTGGGGTTTGGCCTTCACTTGTCCCTATGGGGTTATAGCTGCTTCTATGCAGGTGTTTACATGCTGGTATAGTATGATGGTGTATGCCTCTGCATGTTCAATGGAGTTAATTGGGTTTGGTGGGGATTTGAAGCTTGCCAATGTATCATTTAGGAGTAGGTAGTTTGTCTTAAAATAAATTTCTAAAGATACCTTGGGTGGAAGGGGTCTCTGGTTTCAGTTTTCTTTGAAGGAGACTACTTTATAGTCAGACATAATGAGTAATGAAGATATGCAAAGGACAGTGCAAGATACTCCCATATTTGTAAGGACAAGATCCAGGATGTTATTCTCACTGATGGGTACTCTGGCTTATTGTTCCAAGGTGTTTCTATTGAAAAAGTCCAGGAATCTATAGGCTTGTGCACTAGTGATGGTGTAGGTTTCCCAGTGTATATTTAGATAGTTTAGATCATCAAAGAAAATTATACTGGGTTTAATACTGTGTGATTCTAGTTCCTGTAGATAGATGTGATTTTTCTTGTGCCATAGAGGTAGTTCTATAATTAACTAATATATGGTACAAGACCTTCCTGATGGGTATTTGGAAATGAAGAAGCTCTAATGTTTCATGGTGCTTTACCAGGCTTGATGTGAATCTCTTCTGGATGTAGATTCAAACACCTCCACCATTTTTTTCCTCCTGTGCACTAGATGGTCTAGATGTGTGGAAGGAGTTATAGCTCTGCACAACCACTGTGCTCTCCTCCATTTTGAGCCATGTCTCAGTCACTATACAGATGTCAATGTCTTCTAGGGTGAGAAGGGCTTGTAGGGAGTGGAGTTTCTTGTTTAGGCTCTAAGCACCAATCAGATAGCACCTTTATATTTACGTTGCTTGTTTCATTATGTTGGTAGGTTTATAAAATTGGCATTGCCTAAAAAGGCACTATGGGGTGGACATTATCGTTCCCAATAACTGAAACACTAGAAGGGACAGATGTAGGCCATCACTTGCAAAGCAGTGTGGTCTGTCAATCATATACTTTCAGGGTGATAAATATTGGACGCCATTTGAATGACACCAAAAACTAAGCCAATTAATTTTCATATCATGGCATCTTACTTGAGGAAGGTATAATGTTGCTCAGTGTTAGGCTTATACCTGCCTTGGAGACATAGTCTGGCAGCTCCATCATGTTTCTCTTTATATAGTCCAGGAAAGTACACCTCATGCCATTTTCACCAGCTGTTATGAAGTTGGCCTCAATGTTTTTAGTAATGCTAGAAGTTAAATCCCTTCCATAAGAACATAGGTGCTTAAATAAAGTCCTGCTGTTATTCCTAACATTTTCAGTTAGATTTGCTTGACATTTACTCTTAATTCATCTTACCAATTTGTTAATGAGCCGTTTTGCCTGTTATGGCATGCCTTGTTTACTGAGTTAGATGATTCTTTAAACTTCTTCCACAGTTTTGTCTTTCTACACCTAAGGTAAGTTAGCCTGCTCATCCATCGATGGGGTGCTATCTTCATATCCACTGGGGTTTTACCAAGGGGAAGAAACTGATTGGTCAGGTCTTAGATAAGGTCACAAAAGGTTGACTGCCTTTCTTGAATATTCATACCCTCAGTTCTGGTCTGCCAATTCCATTATTGTGTCTTGGAGTTAATAGCAGGAAGGTCTAGTCTATAGAATTTTGTAAGGGATCCACAGTTCATGATGTCTCGATTTATGACTACAGCAACCTCAATAATTACTGAAAGGTAGTCTGATCTCTCAAGCTACAATTCAGTAGAAAAGCATGAGGCTTGAAGGTTATTATTAAGCCAGACAGCATCTAGGATTTTACCATCACTGGTGGCTTCTTTTGTACTTAACAAATAATTGTACTGAATACCATATTTAATGTGCCTGCAAACTGTCATCAATAGAGTTTACAATTTGAAGATGGGTAGGAAGAGAAGAAGGATCTAGAGGAAAGAGTATGACTGATAATTAGTTTATATCAGGCTCTCTTTGATTAGAGAGAAATTTCAGGATTCAATTAACTCTTGATAATAGATTTTATGTTTGATGGCAGGTGTAAGAAGGCAGTAAAATAATAATTTCATGCACAATTGGTTTATGCTGGGATTATTATGCCTAGGGACATACTAGCATTAACTGTTATTTCATATGACTAACTGCATTATGGATTAGTTTAAAACCATGTAATTTCTCAAAAAATATGTATACACCAGAGTATATTATTTGAAAAAAAATGATATCTCTTCCTGTTTGCTTTGCAATTGAGGATCATGCACATAATATTAAATATTAATTGTAGAATATATGTTTCATAGTTGGCTAAGTGCTCCTAGGGGCCATTTTAAGCCTATCAATTACCTTATGTCAGAATCAAACCTTGCACCTTGTGTTTGCAAGCAAACACCTTAACCATTATGCCAACCTACCTACATGTTCTGCATATCTAAATGAGTTAAGGAAAAAACTAGAAATGTAAGATAATGATGGCTATCAATTGTTAATTCTACTAGTCTTCCCCAAATGTTCAAGTTTTCTTTTAGAATGCAAACTGTTATGGTTATAATTATGGTTTTGGTACCTTCAAGTGGGTACAATGGCGTTACAGACCAATGAAAGGTGAGCAAGACAGTGTTAGTACTGACACTGTATTATGACTATTCCTCCCATGGAAAGGCTAAATCCAGCTGTTAGTTAATGTGTTTAACTGCACTAAGGCTTACTATAAAACAATGCTTTTTGTTTTACTGTTCAGTGTTTATAAATCTTCTGGAGTAGTTTCAAAATATTTTTTTTTGTGTTTAATTTACATTCTATGTACATGTATGTTTGTAACCATTAAAAGTTTGAGTATTTAGATAACATGTCAGGGTAGACTTATCAGATGATAAATGCTGCACAACTGCTCATTTCTGCTAGAATTCTGTAAATGTTTTTTTTTTTTAACAAGGACCATAATTGTTAGAGAAAACTATGATTCTGTAGATGTAGAGGATGAATGAGAAGAACAAAAAGGCATGGAGAGGAGAGAGACTACATGTTCTGCATCATGCTTTCATTGGTCAGAAAAAGCTTATGGGCTTTTCTAAAATGTTGACTATGGATTATATGTCTACTTGTTGGTTATAGAAGGCAGCAAAGCAACAATTATTTGCAGAATGGGGAATTTTATTATTATTTAACCTATGGACAGATAAGCTAGCTAACAGCTATTTAAAACAGTAACTGTACCTCAGACTGCTGTAAAAACTGTCATCTGTTTCAATGTTTGTCTATGTTAGGACATGCATTTTGGAAAATTATATTTTTATTCATTTTGTAGTTGATGATTGTATATGTTTGCAACAAAGTCTAGGTTAAGGGGATGATGTAAGAAAATAAGTTGATGATGGTGATTTTCCTTATTCATTTTAATTTTCCTGAAAGCACACTGCCTTGGATGGAATGTCTTTAAGTAGGCTGACTAGGGTAATAGATTGATTAAGGATGAACAAGATTATGCTAATAATAGAATATGTCACTGCAGGGCAAATTATATCCAGTTGTTACTTGTCATTTTTGACTGTACCAAAGATAGTATTGTTTTAATGTTTATATATGTATTGGATTATGTAGCTTGAAAGACTATAATTGGCTTTATAAGAATATGGAAACTAACTTGATAGGGCTGACCAATGTTTAAATGGTTAATTGTTGACCTAAATGTATTGGTTTGCAATAAGGATTGTTAAGACTGTGTGAAAGTGGATAAAGTAAGATGTTAAGTTAAAGTAGTAAGATGTTAACAGTTAGTAAAATAGGAGTGATGTAGCAGGTACAGCTGATAGGGATTTGAAGCAGTTTTCTTCACTCCCCAAAGATTATGTAGAAGGTATAATGTGCTGGCATGCTTTTGCCTTGGGGGTGTTCTCCAAGCATGTGTATGGGGATATGTTTTATATACAAAAGGGGGTATTGTTATATGATAGAGTATTCTAAATGTAGAATGCTTTAGAGTAGAAGTTTTGGTTCCAGCTATGTGGTGGAGATTCACTTTTTAATACCAGTAGCAGTCCATGGAAGACTGCATGTAGATTAATGCTGAACTATGGATACTTTTAGTTTTCTGAAAGAGACTGAAAAATGATTATTCTAAATAAAGTGATCTCTAATCTGATGAGTTGCCTTAGCACAGGTGTGGCGAAAATATAACTTTTCTTTTTTTTCTTATTTTTGCAATTTAGATACAGTAGAATGGTTATGTATGTGTTTACACATGATGCTTGATAAATGCTTCATTGAGGATGGAATCAATTTTATCATTTTTTTGTATGTCTTAGTTATTGACTAGAGGATGAAGCAATGGGTGGTGGTGAGGGAATGTCTGAGTTTCAGCATGGAGTTGTCATAAACAACTAGTCAGGCAAAGTTATGACTCTCTGCTGATGAAGGTTAAATGATGGTGTATAAGGAACAACAGTATGGTAATGTTGTGTCTTTCGGCTTTTCCTGGTTAGGGGTTGCCACAGTGGAACTCCGGTCCGCTAATGATTGGCAGTAGATTTTTACCTGCCGAGTTGCCAGCTCTGATGCACAACCTTCAACGAAGGTACGCCAATTCACGCATGTCTCCACACAGAAGACGCTTTAGCTGAGAATCGAACAGGACAATGTCTTACTGTGAGGTGACAACACTACCGCAGCACCACCACCACAGTCAACAATAGTATGGAAATAAATATGTAAATATGCAAATAAATATGAGCGATTTATAGCTGATATAGGCAATATAAGCCTAGATAATTTAACTATGATTTTGAACCGGTACTGAATAGTGTTTGAAGAGCAGGAAAAAGACTCAACATCCTGTGATGATGGCAGCTACTACTTAGAAGAAGAAGAAGATTATAAGTTTCTCTTAAATATATTGGTACTTATAAGGACTTTTCCTGGTCACCCATAGAGAATAAGGTTTGTAAACAGAGTAAGCTAATAATTTGAAATGGAGTCATGTCTTACTTAATGTATATGAAGAGTGTTCTGTCAAGTTAATGTTAGTATACAGTTAGGTGATAAGAATGAGTATATAAGAGTCCCTTGGGCTTAGGTAGTATACATTAGTGAAGATCTTATGGGATTTACACCATTTAAATTTATTTATATATTATATTATAATCATATGCTATAATTTAAATCAGGATAGGGGCTTATGATGGAGTTATACTTGTTGCAGTTCATTTGTTGCCCAGAAGAAGCATGTGGATGGTTATAAACTTAACAGGTGGAGTGATAAATATTAATTGTTTATAAAAGGGGAATTAATTGAGAAATGGATATGTTAGAATAGAGTGTTTTAAATTATCAAAAAACTGGTAAAGGTAAATACGTAGAAATGTTAAGTAATATTAAAATGTATGAAAGTTAATATCTTCCCACTAGATCAGTTCCCCAAACTGTGTTGGACTGGAACAAAACGGTTGATGGCATCACTGATGTGAGAAAATTGTGAAGCAAAAGGAAACATAAGAGTAGTAAGATTGATGTTGTTATGTTTGTTACTGAAACTGTGTAGTTTACTTAGAAGGATGTATATCATATATATTTGGGTCTACTTTAAAATGTTGACCTACCAGAAAGTCGACTTTCAAATCATCGAGACAACTATGCTGAAACTTCAGAATGCCAGACTCCTGGATTGTCAAAATTGCACTCCAAGAAACTAACCACTGGGCCGCCAGTGGCTACTATATAAATAGATGCAAACTAAACCCACAAAAGTAGGGGGTTTCATCCCCCCACATCCCCCAAGTGGGAGGCTGCACCCCCAAACCCCCAACTAAATATACCAAATCCGAGATCGTATTACAGTGGAGAACAGGGCAAAGATCACCATGCTGGCCCAGTAATTAGTTTACAGGGGTGAAATTGCGACGTTCTGGGAGTTTGGCTTTCTGAAGTTTCACTGTCCTCATCTCGACCTTATGAATTTTGAGCAAGTGAAATTTCAATGTTTTAAGGTAGACCTATATATATATATATATATATATATATATATATATATATATATAAAGATCCAGGCCACTAAAAGTTGGTGCTGGAACTTATATAAGAAACTACAAAAAACAAGTACCAAAACCACCACAGCAATAAACATAGCACTTTAATAAAATAATACAACATGGCTATAAAAGGAGCACTTGTGGCTAAAAATCCTTTTTCAAGTCTAAAACCTTTACAATTCCATGATTTCTTAAAAAAACATCTTTCAACCAATCACATAAAACATGCAAATGAAATATATCATTCATTAAAACAAAACTGGTTAAACTAAAAGATCTACATCCAGTCATGGTGATTGCATATTAACATATTATTCTACCCCCATTGGTCAAGATGAAATGTCAAGTGACCAATGAACAACACACACACACACACACACACACACACACACACACACACACACACACACACACACACACTCCTTAATCATTGGTGCTGTGTAAGAGCATGCACGAATCTGAAATCAAAGTACGCCTATTGCATAATCAGTATGAACTGTACAGCCGTTGGATATAACTTAGACATTCAACAAAACAGAGAGCCATATCCAAGCTAATCTGCTTCCCAAACATATATATACATCAATCCATTATTGGTCAAAGGGAAACATCCAAAGGCCAATGGATAAACATAGAAATTGAGGATTTGTCCGTGTCTCACTCAGAAACATACTAATCACGGATCAGATCATATTTTTTAGAGTGTAAAGCTTATATAACATGCTCGCTAGGCATAACTGCCGATCTCACAGTGAAAGATCTCAAATCACATAAACCACTATAGGCATCAAATCACTAGATATAAGCATGTAGCGGCTGTCAAAAACAAAAACAGACACATTCCGTACAAAAATCATACGACACTCCGTTGGATAGAATAACGATCCAAAATACTGTATCACTGATCATTTGCAAGTGTGTGTGTGTTAAACAAAGCCTCATGAAGTAATGCATTAAATCCATTGCAGTTAAGTAATGGTGAAATGCTAATGAATATATAACTATAATGAACGACAAACATCGACCGATAGCTGACATTGCAAAGATGACATATTCACTATGCATAGCTACCAATCTCAGAATAAAAGCATTTCAAAATCACATAAACCACCACAGGAATCAGATTACATATAATCATGTAAAGCCTATTAAAGACATAAACAAATACAAGTATACTCCACACATAAATAATTAGGTACTCTGTTAAGTTGAACAACCATCCACAATGCTATAGCGCTGGTCATTCAAAAATATGTATATTGGATAAAAACCTCATACAATTTCTCATTAAATTCATATTTACAGTCAAGATAGCTAAACAGCTATGCATATGCAAACATAGTAAACAGCCAAATCACCAGATAGCTAATGATGCATCAAAAGCACGACATATGCTCGCATTGGTTGTAAGGTATTACTCCATCCATTCACCTATCAACATATAACTTTGCTACCCTATAGCATGAATGTCAAACAAATCTTGTCAATCAATTAACATGAGCTATAGAATGTATCAATAAACATGACATGGATCTTTCATAATGATCCCAGATATATTGTCATATAAATATTGGGCAGCACACATATCATTTCCAATGAGGGGGTATACGAGTGGAAAAATAATCACCCTATTTGCCTGAAAATATCATAATTAAGTGGCCAATCCCTTAAAGCCACAGACCATAGCATAGATATCCCCAGCTTACTTGTCCCACACCAAGGGATAAAATCCTAATACCGACTCACCGACACACAATTAGACTTAAAATACTAGATCACTATAAGATAATATAAAGGATAGAGCCCATTTTACCTACTGTCTGCAAGTGAAGGAATAACACATACACTGCTTCTAAACGTTGAAGCAAGCTAACATGCAAAACTATATACGAGTGTAGTGTATGGTAAACAAATGTTAAATTCAGCAATAAATACTATGAAATTCAGAATTCCAAAAAAAGTCCTTCCATGTAGATCATGTAGCAGATGAAGAAATGCAATATAATATATCAGAATGAACCTGATCATATTATATACAAATCAAATGAACAAGCATTCCTATTAGTGGAAGGATATATTAAATATATATATATATATATATATATATATATATATATATATATATATATATATATATATGAGAAATGTGTGAGTATACATATAAATGTACATGTCCAGCTGTTTGAAATCCAATCACTGAGGTATGAATCTGCATTTCTTCAAAACTGACTTAAGAGGAAGGCAAGTGTTCAAACCTGGGAAAACATCAGGTTGTAGATTGCCTATCCAGTTCATCTTGGCTAATTCAGTGTCAGTTACAGTATCTCCACCTCAAGGATTTTCATATATAATTTGAAGAACCAGAAACAGAAAAATATGGGAATAATTATCCAAAATGTATTTCATTAAAGGGCTCTTTATATCCTTCAAATGGATATCACTGTTGTGTTTGAATATTCTTCCTTTTAGTGGTCTGTTGGTTTTACCAACATAGAAAGATTGACACTGTTGACAATGTGCAAGGTAAACTACATTCCTTGCGGTGTAGTCAGCATATAGTTTTGGAGACTAGTTTGTATTGGTGAAGGAATGTACAAAACTGTGTAGTTTAGACATGTATCTAGAAGATGAATAATGTCTACAGGTAGGGTTGCCATCTTTCTTTGTGGCTAAAATGATTACACCAGCAGGACTATCCTGGTAAACAGATGTTAAATAATAATAGTGTGTGTGTGTGTGTGTGTGTGTGTGTGTGTGTGTGTGTGTGTGTGTGTATATATATATATATATATATATATATATATATATATACATACACATACATATAATTATGTACAACATATACATATATATATTTTTATCTAGTTATCAAATTAATTTTAGTTTAAATTGTACATATCTCCATTTGGACTTCTCAAAAAACAAGTAAGTAAACAAAGAGAGAATTAACTGTATACATTTAGTAAGAGTGATACTCCAAGTGTAATATTTGTACTAGAAAAGCGAGATTGCAATAAATAAGTAAATACAAAATTACAGACTTCTCATGCTCCAGAAAATAAATGCTTGCACATTATGCCATCTTAATTCTATCAAGAGTCACAAAGTGTGCTGCTACAGATTCCAGAGCAGAGTGGAGTGGCAGATCCTTGCCATCATTTTAAAAGATAATAATCCACATCTCTGCAAAATTATTCACCTAATGCTTCAACATACCATTACACCATTGTAACCGTCTGTACATTCTAAGAAGATACCAGGCGGCCACGTTATGTTTTTCTAGTTGGTGTGCACAACACATTTCTCATGCTGTGGGATCCATTATAAGCTCACTTGTTTTGCATGATGCTGCTCACCTGTCTCCATTGACATGACACACATGACAGTTTAGTTTCTGACAAGACTCGAAAGGGGCCAGCCACCCAACCAGGAGTGGAAAGTACAAACCCAAATAATGAGCGATTTGCTACTTTTTAAAAAGTTAAACACAAATCAGTGGTGCAAAACCCGGACTTTACGTCGGGTTTTTGATGAAATTGGTGACCGGACACAATAAAGAAAAAAAACATTCATAAAAAAAACCAACCAGCAGCTACCCCTCTACAGGAAAAATTCTAGTCCTACTTGAGTAGGTGTAATGTCATAGGGTGGACCCCTTGCATAACCTTTGCTTTAAGTTTTTGTTGTTCCTAAAAGCCAAGATGGCTTCAAACTAGAAAGCACTAACTTCAGTAAGCTCTCACTACCAACTATTAATCTACTCAAATCACTTATTACCACTGCATCAAAACATATAAGAAACGATCATATAAGCCAGGATAATATTATTTCCACCTACCTGATGTATATTTTTTTTGGATCTGAAGCAATAAAAGGTTAGACAATTCCTTTCTCCAGCAGTGGTACAGTGATGAATCCAGCTACATGTGCTCGGGCCTGACAACCTTGTAAAGATTCTCCAAAAGCAAATAAACAAAAGATCTTATCAAAATGGAACAGATGGAATCACAATCTTTGAAGACTAGACTTTCATTAATATCATCTCCAGAGAAAGAAATCTCCACGAAAAGACAAAAAACATCTAAAGCACAGTCAGAAGTTCCTAATCAATCCCAGAAAACTAAATCTGATCAGCCCTTTTCCATGGAGGAGCTCAAAGCAGCATTAATTCCACTTCAGTCTGAAATTCAAGATTTTGATACAAAGCTAACTTCATTTGGAAGTAACTTGGATCAAATCATGCCTAGACTGGACCAAAATGAAGCAAAAATTATGAACAGTGAGACAAAAATACAGGAGCTACAAAAAACACTTCCACAAATGAAACTTCCATCAATGACTTGCAACAGAAAATAACGGATCTCGAAGCAAGAGCGAGATGTAACAATGTGTTAATCAGAGGTATACCAGAGAAGTTTGAACAGCCACAACTTCCTAGCATAGCGAAGGAAATCTTTGATCTTATCATTGAAAATAAGGAACCATCACAGTCGATCACAATTGAGAGAATACGTTGGGCTCTAAGACAGTCACAATCCCTGGAGACTCCCAGGCAAGTCTATGCTAGAATATTAAATGCTTCACATGCTCACTCTGTCATTATGTCTGCAAAAAAAAAAGAACTACATAACCTGGAAAGGTAATAAAATTACAATTGCCCAAGATTTACCTCTTCCTATAAAACAGTCTAGACAAATACTTTTAACCTTTTGCAAATACCTGCTAAACAAAAACATTAAATTCCAAATGAAATATCCAACGACTCTCTTTTCAGCATAATAGCATCAATTATATCAAGAACCTCCATGAAGCTAAATCTACCTTCACCAAAGTGTTTGGAGAACTGCCGAGTACTTTGGAATAAAAAGCAGACCTGATCCTGAAAAAGACAACAATGTTCTAAATTCTGAAGCAATTCTTGTAAATACACTTAAACCCAATGTCATGTTAAATACCTCAGGTAAAAGTCTCTCTCCATTTTTCTCCATCTCTGCATTCTATTTACAGGCCGAGCAGCCGAACCATGCAGTTGTTTAGTGCCCCTTGACCTTACAGTTAACTTCTGATTTATTAACAGGAAGAGTAAGATCATTGAGGACAAGGTTCACAGACGCATTATGCATTGTGCGTCATTACAAGGACAGATCGATCTATCAAGTGAAATGAAGGAACAAGAAATGGAGGGGGACAAGAACAGGGGAAGAAGTGAAGCCAAAAGATCCTTTAAAGAACACAGTATACTAAGTGGTCATCAAATTTTGATACATCTACGCATCACATAAGTTCAGAAAGAAGATCATAACCGTAATAGCAAGGCTCTCCTATTTTATTCTTCTTTTATGTGATATCTAAGGTACTGTACAATACTTGTTTTTGAATGTCTGATTTAGGCTTGGTGAATCAACCCATCCTAGCTGAAAGTCTGTTTATACTTTTAAAACCTGTTACAGGCCATCTCACACACTAAGCTCTGGTGTGCTTTAGTCTAGATTACAAAAGAAGTATTATCACTCATTTCCTGAATGTCAGCATGAAAAGGATGCCTATGTTGCACTAAAAACCAATCAGCAACTGCTAATCATGTGCCCTAACACCCTGTACCTGGGACAGCTGTTGCCCTTCGCCCCATTCTACCTACACCATGGTATATTTACATGCATAGACATATAGATATGTATGTATGTATGTGTAGATATATCATATATATATATATATATATATATATCATATATATATATATATATATATATATATATATATATATATATCTAATCTATCTATATATATATATATATATATATATATATATATATATATATATATATATATATATATATATATATATATATATATATATATATATATATATATATATATATATATATATATCATATATATATATATATATATATATATATATATGTACACATACATACATACAGATGCACACACACACACACACACACACACACACACACACACACACACACACACACACACACACACACACACACACACACACACAAAGCTATATAAAGAAAAAGGAGTTTTAAGATAGTTATATGAAAGTACTCACCTTAATCCTAAAAGGGCAGACACATGCAGCAGAAGTAAAATGAGTTATCTTCTTGCTACCTATGTGACTAAAGCACTTATGCACTGTCTGTCCAAAATGCAAGGACATTTTTGCAACTGAACAGCTTATAAAGGAAAGTACCGTGTATTGTGTAAAGTATAATGTATTCTATTCCGCAAAGTGTTATCAACCTTTTTCAAGAGTGTTGTTTCTGGGTTATTAATCACCCTTGGATCTTTTTTCAGGCGACCATAACTTAGACATGACATAAACAACTTTTCATTATGCAATGGATTTAGCATTGCCTTTAGAAATTTAAATTGCATAAATCTGACTTATACCCTAAATAATCTGTACACAGTATATTGTTTAGTTTTCACTGTATGTCGCTGAACCTTCCAATTGTGATCCATATGCTGTATTCACTTTTGATCAGTAGATGATCAAGCTTATTTAGTAGTTTTAAAATGAGCATGTTTCTCAATGAATCCCTAAGCTGTAAATATGTTATATGTCAGGTAGCAGTAAGAATGGGTTTGGTTTAGGATATAGTGTAGGGGGTAAAAAAACAAATATATTCATATGTACACTTAAACATACTGATGATTTGTTAATCTAAATTTGTTATAACTTTCAAGGAAGTCTTTTAGTCCTTGAATTTTTTGAGCTATAGCCAATTTGTCTTTTATATAATGATTTGTATATATACACCTGTTTTTATGGATCTACGCTACTACACATAGTCCTAATAATGACCTTATCTTATTATCCTCTGAAATGAAAAGCATAAGTCTCTAGTAATTAATACAATAATAGCTTAAATGCTCGTTTAGGTATAATAATGGTAGACTTGTCTACTCTTTGCTTTAGGAGAAGGTGTTAATCGCCTTGAATTGTAAAAGTGATCTTTCAGTATTCTATATGACAGCTTTAAAATCCACCTCAAATTGTCATCCTCACCAGCACTATTACTTTTATACTACCGCCTTATCTAGCTAGTTATAAGTAAATGTTTATATCCTTATATAATCATTTTAATGTTAACATAGAGTAGGAAGTTTTTTGTGCTTGTAGTCTGATGGATGTTGGAACGATAGAAGTTTTTTGTAAAATAGAATTGTAAATAGTATTCATTTACCTCTTTCAGATAGTAGTAGGATGTGGATATGCACGGGGGGAGGTCTGAAAGGGTGGGTTGTCACTTTTTCTTACTACTATTCTATATCTGATTTTTCTAATAATGTCCATAAATATTGGTACCTTGGCAGTGGCGGCTGGTGACTTCAAATCACAGGGGGGCTGCAGGAGACAGCTGAATGGGTGGGGTCAATGGGAAGGGGTGTGGTCAACCAGAAAGGGGAGGAGCTATGCACAAAACCACAAAAAACTAACTTTAATTAAATACACTGCCCTGGGTGGCAAACCATCATTATGAAAGTCCAATCAAGACAACAATAAGTGTAGAAGAATACAAATATTTCAATGCATTGGCTGCATGACAGTTTACTTAATATCTAGATAAAAATAAATTACTTTAAATACATTACTGGAATGCCAGTCAAAATCAAGTATAAGAAAAACCAGAAGCACTCAACTTAAACCACTTCTCCTTGCACTGCAGTTCTAATTATATGGAAGCTTGTCCACCAGAAACACCAAAATGTACTGCCAAAATGCCAAATACCAATTATACACCATGTTGACTCGAATCCCAAAATACCTTACCACTCCAGACCCGAAACAAGTGCTAACATTAGTCTGGAAGGGGGTCAAACTGGCTTTCATATTGCTGGTGTTTGGAAGTCTGATCTTTGATGTTCACAGTTCCGACATTTTCAGGTCAAGCTTCCCATCCTCAACCACATAATTGTAAAACAGTCAGCACAGAGGATTTGGTTTATGATGGTAGAGGAATACAAATACACATTAAAAAGAATCTTACTGAGGCTGTCAGAATGAAGCACAATTGCTTAGATCCTTTAAACAGAAATACATACAGCCCATACACATACCAGTCAATATGCACTACAGTGAAGAAACACTTTCTGTACACAGCTAAGACAGCATATTCTATGATAATGTAATGTATCCCCTCAGTGATCAGTGCTCTGTTGCAGGGTTATAAATTCCAAACCAGCAATGCTGCAAGACATACAGCTAAAGAAATTCAGCAAAGGTGAAACAAGACCTAAAAAATACAACCTGAAAGAGATGCCAGAGGGCCAAGCACCCCATATTATAGACAGTACACACAGCACCAACAAGATGCAGAGAAACAACCCATGGCTTCTGTTTGAAGACTATACCTGCAACATAAAGAGGCAGGCAAAAATACAGGTGTTCCATAGGTAACAAGCCCTGCATGCCATAACACGACAATTACATTCAGCTCAAAACCTCAGGAACATGGCAGTTTGTAACTCACATCAACCCACTCAAAATGTGACAGAGGAAGAAATAGGCAGCTTTCTCACAAGCTTGAAACAAGAAGTATCAAGGAAGAACAATCAGTCATTAGTAGGGTTACCACCTGTCCCACTTTGATGGGACAGTTCCTCTTTCAGCAGTTGTGTCCTGCAAAAAAAATTAAAAAATGGCAAATGTCCTGAGATTTTAGGAGAAAATATTTCCTAAGTTTTCTTTACTAGTTGTATAAAACAGTTATTTTTATCTGAAACACCCAAATGTTATATGAAATAGCATAAGCAACTCAAATGCTACAAGAAAAAGCATTTGTTTTTGGCAAAAAAGTGAAGTTCTATCATTTGTACTGGTCAGGGGTTTGTTTTGTCCTGAAAAATCTGACAATTCTACAAAAAGTGTCCCACTTTGGGCATTTGAAAAGGTGGCAACCCTAGTCATTAGTATGTGCACTATTTGTTAACAATAGGCCCAATTTTTGTGTGAAAAGAAAAAAAAAAGAGAAACAAGTTAAAAGAAGAGTACAGAATAGGCTGATGATTTGTTTCAATTTTCAGGATTACTTCACTTTGTACCCATATAGTACCAGGATAGACTGTATGGCTCCAGTGTGACCCTGATCTGGATAAGGAAGGTAAGTGGGCAATGAACAGATGACAGAATAAATGACACATAAATCAAAAGGTAAAGGAATAGAAAGGCGAGGTTAAAATAATCAGTCCAAGTGAAGGAGAAAGAAGCCAACCACTCCATATACAAGAGTGCAAACCTTCAGTAACCAATAACACTATGAGCTCAAGTTACATATGAATATGAACCTACAACACGTCAACAAATGGCTTTACATAACAAGACTGTGTCACATGCAAGTACTTTCCCTTACTTTACCAGAAACTTAAGTGTACAATTAACTACGTATAAGAAACTAGAAGCAGCACAAAAAAGTGCTTAGCAAACAGTTTAGAAATGTGTATACATGCAGTCATAGCATAGCCAATTAACATGACATTTAGTCCAGTGAGAGGGAGAGAGAGATACGGGCAGGCAGACAGACAGACACAACCAGGACAGTAGAAGGAAGGAAGCCTTCCTTTTCAAGATCGCCTCTGCTCACATGCACATGGTTCAATAAGACTTCAATACTTTTCCATCCAGTTTGAGTACACACAACATTACTTGTTCAAGCACATGTGTTTGGGGTGCAGTGGCACATGACACATATCATTACATTTTCTAAGCACATTCTTATTGCTGTTTAAACCACCAGTTTGCACAGATTAATTTGACTGTCTAGGGCAATCTATTCTAAAAGAATGACAGACAGATGTGCTATCACAGTTGTGTCAAGTAATCTCAGAAGTCTGTCACTAAAAACAGTGGTCTGCAGTCTGTTCCTACAACCAGATTTTAATAAAATATTTGTATTTTTGTCAGAGATTTGTTGAGTCAGGCATTTCATTTTCATCTTGAAATAATTCCTCTAGCATAGATCAGTATCGTTAATTTGAACTCCTGTATATACAGTAGATGGGCAAAATAATGCTGCCTTGATTTATAAACTGAATACAAGGAGAAACATTTAGATCTTTTTTAAACTGTCCATTCTACACATTCTAGGAAGTTTCTCTTTGCTACCCGTGCATCTGATTAACAGCTTGACTATGCACTACAAGCTTTGTACCTGAAGCTGCTTCAATGTAAAACAAAACATTAAAAAGCAGATACTGAATTTCTTGAGATCCTGTAGCTTTTAAACCTACTGCACAATAGTTGCTAAAACACTGAGTTGTGTACTATTCTGTCATTGTGTTGTGCACTACACTAGCATGGAGTTGTATAATATAGTAGCATTCTGTTGCGCTACACTAGCATTGAGTTGTGTACTACACTGGATTCAGAACCACCTTATCAGCTTTACAGAATAACAGTAAAATAACTAAGAAATAATTTTCTATTAGAACATTAACATTTATTACAAATGTTATGATGTCATCTTTCTCCATGTTATAATGCATATGTTTTATGTGGACATTTTAAAATTTTTATGTTACCTTTCACATATTTATTGTATGGACAGAAAATTCTTCATGCTACATTAACTTCTTATTTAGTTAATTTATTTATTTATTCATTCGGTCTTATAGTCTGATAAAGTGCTGGACAATTGGATGTCTTTAGAGAGTAAATTTACATCATTTAACACTGCAGCTGTTTTCGCTTTCACCTTTGCTGAATTTCTTTAGCTGTATGTCTTGCATTATCAATGTCTATGACCTAGCTCCCTTCCTTTTAAGGGCATTCTTCTGAGCTTTAAGGGTTCAAAGATTACTGTCTGTCTACCCCTACTCCTCGTCAAATACTTATCTATCAGCAAATATCTTCAGCAGACTTAGTCTAAAATATCTGTCATAGCTTGTGCCTGAAGTATTTTATCAACGGAATGGGATATCTTTGAAATATCTTGGTACAGTGAGCAAGCATCAGAAATACAACTGTAATGTTACCTGAAAATAAATGAACATGAAAATAACTTAAATCAGTTCAACAACTGCAACAGATAGGTTTATAAAAGGAGCATAACCTTATTTTTAAAACAGAAACAAGTATCCTCAAGAAAGGAGTTTGCATGGTGAGTGTGTGTGTGTGTGTGTGTGATGAAGATGGCAAAAAAAGAGAGGTGCAGTGGTGGAGAAAATAATCTGGAGAGCTGCGAATTCTGAAGTTGGAGAAGAAATTAACATGACAGAATTTTTAAAAGATAAATGGCTGATTCTTTAAATTGTTCCATGTCTTAGACTAGTCTAAATACATTTCTAAAGACTTTGACATAATTTCCCCATCACCTATTTCTCACAGGAAAATCCAACCTTGATCTAAGTTTAAATTCTCCAGTTATCGTCATAATAGATCTCACTATGTCTAATAGCAGGTCACTTATTACTAACGTATTTCTACTGACATCTTACAAAGGTCTATTCTTGGTCCTCTACTGTTCCACATATTCATTAACAAAATTCACAAAGTAGTAGTCAGAAGCATCAATAGTGCATTATGCAGATGTCTCAGTACCAGTATGATCAGCCAAAAATCTAATCCAGATCCAGTCACTCAACGGTACCTTCATAATATTGAAAATAGAATGCTCACTCAAAACTATAAAACTAAATGAAGCCACAAGCTAAAAATATTACTCAATTTCACATCAAATCTGTATTCAATATAAAAACAGACAAATCACTCATGCTAAACAGTTATGCATAATTATTGATCACCAAATAGAATTTGACCACCATATCAATTAAATCATGCCCAAAATTAAATTAAGAAAATCTGTTTGCTTTACAAATCCAAACCATTTTAACTGAAGAGTTTATACTAATGACAAGTAAAACACTCTTACTTCACACATAACTCTGTTACACCAACAAGCATCCAAAAATAATTCCATAAACATGAACAAATCTGCAGTCAAATAGTGCGTAATAGTTTACATAAACTTAAAAAATGTTTTGCATTCAGCAGCTTGCCTGATAGAAAAATATAATCCATTTAGGCCTTTATGATCGCTCAGTAAAAATTTAGTGACTTCCACTAATGCAAATAATTACTTTGGTTACTCTCAATACTCAGTGGCAGCGACTAAATTATGGAAAGTAACACACACACACACACACACACACACACACACACACACACACACACACACACACACACACACACACCTGTTTTTCATACTAACCAGTTTCACAAGCACCATATATTCAACACTTACCTGTCCTCCACCGTTAGATCCAAACCTCTTTACTCCAACGACTCAAAACCCTTTCCGACGAGACTGCAGCTCCCATTCCTGCTGCTCGTGTTGCAGTCTATAATCCAGCGTGTCTGTGCACTTTAAAGTGCACAGGCGCCCTATCAGTCCTGCCGTACAGTAGACCAGTATTCTGGTCTATTTAAAACTTTTTTATTTTTTTATTTTTTTGAGTTCTTTTTGGTTTGAGGGGGCTGCAGTCCGGCAGTCCGATAGCACGGGCCGCCCCTGTACCTTGGTATTATAATCCTCTATAACTCAGATGTTTCTTCTTTATTCATCCTTTTAATTCTATTAATAATTATTGGATTCCCAAAATAACTCCCTAATGGAATCATGGAATGTTAAGGGTCTGCAAAATAATAAGAAAAAGAACCTAGTTTTGCACTTAACCAATAAATCCAAAGCCGAGATAACCCTTATTCAAGAAACTCATATGACAAAAGAACAATGGGAGAAGGATTCCAGAAAGAAATGAATAAAACAAATAATAGCCGCAGGGAACTGCACGGCTTCTAAAGGTGTAGCCATAATTGTTAAAAACTCTTTTAAAGGTACACAAATAGCAAGTGGGTATGATCCTAATGGAAGATGGTGCTACCTGATATGTTCCATTCCCTTCTGTAGTAAAGATATTTTAATTCTAAATGTATACAGTCCTTGCATGCACCAATCCTCATTCTTATACGAAATTTATACACTTTTAGAAAAATTTCAAAATCATCTATTGATTTTGGGTGGGGACTGGAACATGACTAGCAGACCTCAATTGGATAGGACATGCAAGGATAACAAACAACCTCCAGACCTTACCACCCTTTTAAACTAATTAATAGATGACTTTAATCTATGTGATCCTTTTAAATCCTTCAGCGATGACCCTTCAATTAGCAAGTATACATTTTTCTCAGCTTATCATAAATTGTGGGCTAGGTTAGACTTCTTCCTAATCTCAACACTTTTTTTTAAATTATGAAATCAAGTACAGCAATGATCCTAGAAATCTATCTGACCATGCTAAAATCAACCTGAAAATAAGTGCGACTAGGTCTAACTCTTGTGGCCAATTCTTATCAAACTGGACCTTTAATGCAAATCTTCTAAATAATAAGAATCTCTGTCAAGAAGTTCAGGAATTTCTAACCCACACAATCAATACCTTAGACAATTCAGACATTCCTCATGACATCCAATGGGCTGCAGCTAAGGCTACACTCAGAGGAATTCTAATTCAAAAAGCATCTCTAATCAAAAAACAAGTTAAGTCACAAATATTGACATTAGAATCTGAACTAAAAAGACTAGAGTTAGAACTGCAAACTAAGTATTCCATAGACGTAGAAAATCAGATAATCTCCCCGCAAAAACAATTACACAAAATCCATCTAAAACAGTACTCTATTACGGAACTCAGGCTCCTTCACAGATTTGCTGAATGGGCCCAAACCCCTTCTAGATTACTGGCCAGGATAATCAATATCAAAGCTCCACCCACTAGGATTAAACAAATTAACCGTAATAGCAAGTCTTTCTTCTCCGATAAGGAAATCATTCATGTCTTTGAAGAGTTGTATCAAGAGGTTTATGGTCCTCAAGAACTTGCTGGAGATGTGTCCACTGATAATTTCTTAGATGACTTACAATTCCTAAGATTAAATGACACCCAAAGAAATTCTCTTAAGACACCAATAACTACTGATGAAATCCTCTTAGTCATAAATAAACTGAAACCAGGAAAAGCCACAGGTCCTGACGGATACATAGCAGAATTTTATAAATCCTTTAAGCAACTGTTAGCCCCTCTTTTACTTAAAGTCTATAATTATATAATAAAATTTGACATTTCTGATTTATACATAAATCTAAAACAATTTTTATGCAAAAGCCCAACTGCAATAACTTCAGCCCAAATGATTATCATCCAATTGCTCTAATTAATCTAGATATAAAAATCCTATCATCAATACTTGCCTACAGACTTAATAAAATACTACCTCACATTGTATCTCCCGATCATTTGGGGTTCATGAATAATAGGCATGTTTGGGATAACACGCTGACCATAGAAGCTATAACCAACATGACAGTGAATGACAAATCCCTCAAATATGCACTCTCTGTAGATGATCAGAAAGCCTTTGATAGGGTCAACTTACACTTTCTTTTCAGGATTATGAAGCGTTTTGCCTTTCCTGATGAATATATAAATATGGTCAGAACCCTATATAATAAGGCAACTACCACACTAAATATAAATAAAAAGAAATCAAACCCAATTCAAATAATTAACGGCACAAGGCAGGGTTGTCCGCTTTCACCTTACTTGTTTAACCTTTATCTAGAAGTCCTTCTCCTGAAATTAAGTCAAAAAACATTCCAACATTCTGTCTACATCTCTAAAGTTTTAGTGAAATATACTGCGTTTGCAGATGATTTAAATATTTACTTTGAATTTCTCTCGATTGACCTAGAAAAGATTTTAAGTACCATTGACAAGTTTTTATTAATCTCAAATTATGCCATTAATCCAAACAAAACAATAATATACCCACTAAATCCCCTGGGACACAAATAATTCTTCATAACGGAAACAAAGGTCAAAGTAAATTATTCACTCAAATATTTGGGTATTACTTTTACTCACCCCCAACAGGAAGTAATTAAAAATAATCTTCATAAAACGTGGTCCAAAGTCATGGAAGATCTTACAAGATGGAAAAACCTAAATCTCTCCCTACTTTCTAAGACAGCAGTTATAAAAATGAACATCCTCTCTAAAATTCTTTTCCATTTTTATGCCATCAACCAGAATATTCCAAACAGTTTCTTCTCGAAAATGGAAACTGCACTAGGCAAATTTATCTGGTACCCCAAGAACACTTGGATCAGTTACTCCAGACTAACCCTCCACAAAGAGCAAGGAGGCCTGAGCCTTCCTGATTTTCAAACATATTATAATATAATAAATGCCAGTCGTATTATATGCATAATTAACTTCGAACCTTCAAATAAAGTTTGGCACCCCCTGTGGATAAAAATCTATCATTATCACCTCATTGCATCCAAGCTGAACCCAAAAGACATTCCTTTCCTTAATACTAAAACTCTTAAAGATTTTTAAGATTCATCCTACATTAATGAAAAATACTTTGTTTTCAAAAGCTCTTAACATCCCTAAATTTAAAGAACTCCTTAATTATGGCTCAACCAATTCACTTAAATCCCAATTTCAGGTTAAACAATATGTTAAATCTAGACAAATTTTCTCTCATCAAGAACTGTATGGTTTGGAACTTTTTTAAAATCAAAGACCTGCCATTTGAATCTATTATAACATCTTCAGCAGTCAATAAAAAATATTACATAATTGTTAAACAAATATTATACCTAGTAACTCTGTTTACAGATAAGGTCAAAGTAACACCATTAGATATACAACGTTATCAACAATTAACAGCTCTGCTTATATTAAGGACTAAAATGTCATCAAACACTTATAGTTTAATAACAAAAATAAAACACCTGGACAAAATCCTTCATTCCAAGTATTGAGAGAGCCAAAACAAAGAACTAACTGTTGACCAAAAGCTTGAGGCAATTGACATAACCCTAAATCTAACCCCTTTCAAAAAATTAATTTATACTCAGATTATGATAAATAATAATGCTTATCATACGCCTCTCTTTCTGAGTAAAATTAATCCCTATAGTTCACCTTTCTGCCCCACTTGCTCTAACTCAGTAGCTGACACTTTACACATATTCTGGTCCTGCAAAAACATCTACAAACTGTGGTGTTCTCTGAGAGCACAACTCGAGAAAATGGGCTACATGAAATCCACCCTTTCGTGGGAAATGGCAATTTTGAATATCTTTCCCAGCTCCTATAACTTTGAGTCCAAACATATTATTGGAATGCTGTGTGCTATACTCAAAACCTATATAGCACTCAATTGGCTAGATAGAACAAAAACATCTTGGAAAGAGTTTAAAACCATTGTTGCTAAATATGTTCTTGCGAGCAAATTAAGTACAATTAGTCAAAAGAAAATAAAGTATTTCCAGAAATATTGGGGTAGCCTTGTAGAAGCTCTTAGCTAGACCCTTATCTATCATTTTTTCTTCCTCACTTAATAGTCTCCTACTTAATACTTTATACCAACCACCCTAAGATTATCAGATGAGGATTGTAAATATCCAACTAATTTCCCAAGGGATATACCAACCATGTAGGAGCACACCTTCTGACTTTACGGTATAAGTAATATCTAGTAACCTTCTGAGGGACATCTTTTATAAGTGACAACTGAGTGTATATAGTTATCTAAATAGGCCTAGACATATGGGTGCATCCTCTTTGTGAGATAATTTAGTATGTGCATCATTACCCTTACAAAAACATGCGATCAGTTCTCTTTTTTGTTTCTTTGACTGGCCCTTAACTCATTAGTACAAGAATTGTACTCCTTTATTGAGTAATTTCAAGCACTGCCTTATATGATCATATGTTCAACTATAATTGTTTTTCTAGCAGTGCAGTACATATGTCTTGAAGTTTTCAATTACCTGTATTTGATAGCATGTAACTAATATTAGTTGAAAGCCAATTTTCTATCTGTATCTGTATTGTTTATTGGAAATTGTAATAAAAATTATATTGGAAAAAAAAAGTTTTTGTTTTGCTGAAGGAAAAAGCTGGAACATCACCCACCACTGCTTTTTTCATCACTGGTCAAAATATTCTTTAAAATATTACATACATGTTGAATGTCACTGGAGTATTTTAGAATGACCCTTGTGTGTAGAGCACTGGATGGATTATTATCAGTAGTATCAAGCAGCACGATACTGTCATTTGTACAAAGAAAGAACAGTTTTCCATGTGTTTTTCTCTGCTTCCTAATTTCATTCATCTGAGACACAACCTCTTTCTTTTTATATCTTCTAAATATAAATTATGAACCAAGAGATAAAATTGCCTCCTCAAAGTCCTGATCTTTTTTTGTGTAATCTGGAATTTCTTAGCATTTGACCTTTCAGGATGTTGTTTTATATATATATATATATATATATATATATATATATATGTGTGTGTAGAAAGAGAGAGAGAGAGAGCTCAGATGCATATTTGTATGTATTAATAAATTATTCCTTTTGCAAGTTCTGTTAAAGATAGCTGTATTAAGCACTCCTTCATTTAGTTTTAGTAGGGCATCCAAAAATGCTAGACTGCTGTTTGAAGGTTGCATGGTAAATCATAAAAAACTTGTGGTGGTTTCAGGGTATAGAAGAAAATGTTTTAACATCTCTACCATGCCTTCCCAGATGATAAAAACATCATTCACAAAGTGTTTATAATATTTTTATGTGGGCAGTAGACCTCATTGTTCATCACATGTGCTTGATCCCAGTGTGCCAAGACTATATTGGCATTACTATTCACACAGGGGGTGCCCATGGCCACCCCCACTATTTTTGCCAATATATCTTCTTTTCATGAATAAAGATATTATTCTCCAATATAATGATTAGGAGTATGCAAATTAGATCAGTTTTCTCCTAATTATATCCTTCTTTGTCACTAAGGAAATGTGCAACTGCCTGTATACCATATTCATTGGGTATTACTGTGACTAGACTGTTGAGATCCATGTTTACCATGCAACAAAACGTCTGGTCTATAGATATCAAATCACACATTGTTAAGGAGCATAAGAAGTCTGATATCTTTGAGGACTGTGGGTGGCAATGTGTGCATGTTCTTTAACTCCCACTCTACATACATGCAAATGAGCTCTGTTACCCATCCCTCTCCTGCAATAATCAGGTGTAGAGGAGGATGTCTTTGATCCTTGTGAATCTTAGGCAGCCCCTTGATAGTAGGAATAGAAGGATGCTGGATCGTAAGAAATTCATATAATTCCTGACTTATTTTATGATAGTTCAAAAGCTGAAATAGAGTGTTATTTATGTCTTTAACCATCTAGTTCACTTTCTGACAGTCAGTAACTATAACTTCATAGGTTGCCTGATAATTGAGCATGTCCAACATTTTGTTGTTGTAAAAGAACCTGTCCAATGCAACAATAGCACCTCCTTTACAGCAGGGTGTGTGGTCAATTCATTATTGACTTGTAGGTCCTTAATGCTTTCTTCTCATCTTGTTTACAATTATGGAAATGATGCCTCCTTGTATTCAACTTCTTGGTGATGTCACTTTCACATACTTTAAGGAAGGTATCAACAACAACACTATTCTGGGGTATATATGTGCTAGGTTTTGTCAGGCCTTTGCACATATAGGAGTCATTATTCCCAAGATTGGTCTTGAACATAACATTCCAACAGAATAACTTTAAATCAACCAGTACATTACTTAGTTTTGAGGTAGTGGCGGGTATAAATGACAGACCTTTATTCAGTACAGAGATCTGTGTTTTATTAAGCTCAACATGACTAAGATTTATGACCAGGTCATGTTGTGCATTGGATGGAGATTCTAACATTCCATAGAGAGCTTTCTCCTTTTCCTACCACAACTTAATGATCAAATTCTCCTTGCTGTATATATCCTCAGGGGCAGTGAGAACACTGGAAAATCCAATGACAGAATGCAGGTACCTTTCCGCCTTGCTCCTAAATTAGTATCCTTCACATAAGCATTTTGCCTAATTGGCCTTTTATTTCGTGTCTGCATCAGTTTCAGTGTTGGAGGGACTTGCCTCAATAATGGGCAAATCTTTACTGATTGTTGTTTCCCGTTCCTTACTTGGCATAACATTGTCAGCATTCTCCATAAAATGCACCTTGTTCCTATCAATGGATCTTTTCTTCAACCATGTAAAGATTTTTCCATTCTTAAAATCAAGGAAATCTCTTTTTAACTTCTTCATATTAATGCATTCTAATCTTGCTTCAGATGCCACAATATTGGAATAAAGATCATACAACTTACTTACAAAGGCATCAGTCACATATCTACTTATTATTTCTTAAATCACCTAAACCACTTTAGGCAGCAAATCACTAGATATAAGCATGTAGCGTCTGTCAAAAACAAAAAACAGACACATTCCTTCCATAAATCATATGGCACTCCATTGGATTGAATAATGATCCAAAATACTGTAGCACAGATCATTTGAAAGTGTGTGTGTTAAACAAAACCTCATGAAGTAATGCATTAAATCCAGTGTGGTCAAGTAATGATGAAATGATAATGAATATATATAATTACAATGAACATCTAACCTCGCCCGATAGCTGACATTACAAAGATGACATTCACTATGCATAGCTACCAAACTCAGAAAAAAAAGCATTTCAGAATCATATCAACCACCGCAGGCATCAGATAACTACATATAATCACATAAGCCCATCAATACATATTTTTGAACGATCAGCTCTATAGCACTGTGGATGGTTGTTCAACTTAACAGAGTGCCTAATGATTTATGCGTGGAATGTATTCATATTTGTTTATGTCCTTGACAGGTATTACATAATTATATGTAGTGATTTGATGCCTATAGTGGTTTGTGATTTGAAAGTTTCACTATGAGATCAGCAATTATACCTAGCAAGCATGTTATCTGCGTTTTACACTCTAAAAATATGATCTGATCCGTGATTAGTAAGTTTCTGTGTGATACATGTCAAATTCTCAATTTCTGTGCTTATCCATTGGCTTTTAGATGTTTTAATTTGACCAATAACAGATTGATATGCATATGTTTGGGAAGTGGATTGGCTTAGATATGGATCCCAAGTTTGTTGAACTTCTAAGTTGTATTCAGTGGATGTACAGTTCATGTTGATTATGCAATAGGTGTACTTTGATTTCAGATTGGTTCATGCTCCTATACAGCACTGATGATTAAGGAATGTGTGTGTGTGTGTGTGTGTGTGTGTGTGTGTGTGTGTGTGTGTGTGTGTGTGTGTGTGTGTGTGTTGTTCATTGGTCACTTGACATTTCATCTTGACCAGTGGGGGTAAAACAATATGTTAATATACAAACACCATGACTGGATGTAGATCTTTTAGTTTAACCAATAATGTTTTAATGAATGATATGTTTCATTTACATCTTTTATGTGATTGGTTGAAAGATGTTTTTTAAGAAATCATGGAATTTTAAAGTTTTTAGACATGAGGAAGGGTTTTTACCCAAAAGCACTTGTCTTATATCCATGTTGTATTATTTTATTAAAGTATTTTGTTTATGTTTATCGCTGTGGGGGTTTTGGTACTTTGATTTGTGGTTTTATATATGTGTTTTTGCTTTAAAGAAGGTACAAAAATGACATTTCTGCAAACTAACCTAGTAACTATTCAGCATTTAACTCTGTATTTATTTATTTACTCGTATTTGTTTACCAAGAAAGTCTGGCTGGCTGGAAAGCCCCTTTTCAGCAGAAAACTGAACAGTTAAACACAAGAATACATAATAAAATATGTTAAAACAAAATAGCAAAAATTTAACAATTGCTATATCACATTACACCGAAAATTTAACATTTACAGGCATAGAAATTGAGGTATCTGAAATCTAATTGACAGAAAATATTTTAAAATAAGTGCACTGAATACAGGTAAGTTTCTACATAGTATTACTTTTCTAAGATGTTAAGAAATGGAGGGAAAGGAGAATTGAGAGTTAATGAGGAAGTAAAAGGTAGAGATTAAGAAGAAAAAGTGCAACATAGAAAATCAAGAGTGGATAGAAATTATAGAAGTGTGACAGAGATGTACATGGCTGGACAGAAAATAGAGAAAAGGATCTGCAGAGAAGTGAAAAATAAAATTGAATATGAAAGAGAGAGGGGTTGGAAGTAGGAACGAGAGATGCAGTGGATGTGTAAAAGCAGTATGTGTTAGAGGGAGAGTGTGTCTCAATCCATAGCAAGACCAGTAGTGTAGCTAGGAAGGGGCAAGAGGAGCAACTGCCCGGATGCAAAGTGTGGGGCATGATTAGCCAATCCCGATCTTTCTTTAAAGCAATACTGGCTTTTAAAAGCATTTGCAGTCAAACCTGAGTGCTGCAGCTCCGTGTGTAGTCTAAACTGTAGAAACTGCATGCTACATTGTAGCAAGCAGTTTGTTACAGTTTAAAAGATAAAAAAAATAAACTTTCTTTTGCGCCATAGTGCTTCGTACAGGCAGAGTATGAACTGCAGCAACTGTTTGCTACAGCTTATAAAAAGGATTTTTTTAACTAAAACATGAGTGCCGTAGCTCACTGTACAGGCAGGGTATAAACTGTAGCAACTGTTGTTACAGTTTAGACCCGACATGGGGCTCTATGGCACTCAGGTTTCAATGCATTGATGCAGAGTCGGGGGCATGACATAGAAACTGGACCTGAATGGCTGGGCAGAAGGGAGTCGGTGTGTTATGTATCTGACTAGAAGGAATATCCTTTTTTTGGGGGGGGGTTTGCTTTTGCTCTTCAATGGAAGAGCTGTGTGTGTGTGTGTGTGTGTGTGTGTGTGTGTGTGTGTGTGTGTGTGTGTTTGTGTGTTTGTGGGGGGTGGTGCATGGATCTGTAATAAGCCAGTCATGCAGTGATTGGCTTAATACAGTAAAGTGTTTTTTTTTTGCTCTTCAGCTGAAGAGCTAAGGGAATGGGACATTGGTTCATGGTACCAGCAGAAGGCGCTGGCTGAGCCAGCTATGCTTCTGAGTGAGACACACAGATGCACCACTCACCTCACAGTCAGTTGTCTATCAGGCACCAGGATTTGCCACATTAAGTGAGCACTCATGTCTTTGCACCACAAGTGCACACATGACACATTCATGCTATATGTGAATTTAAATTACATGAGACATATCTCCCTGAGCTATATGGAGAGAGATTTGATGGACTTCTCAGAATATGTAACTGAGGCCAGTTTGAACCTAGCCATGATCAGCATTCTACCATCACCAAGAATGATGCCACAATACCTACAATAGATTCTTGTTTTTAAAACTGGCTTAGCTTCTGATGTCATTCATTGGGAGAGGTACAATATGTAACATCCTGGCAGAGATGGCAAACATTCCTAACTGCTTTGCCAGGGATAGCCTGCATCTCTACCCCCAAGGTTTTTGTATACTGGTTAAATCCTTGCTCACCCCCATAGTGTCTTTTTATTTTAGGGAATATCAGTCTTCTAAAGCTTCCAACATAACAAAACAGAATCTAGATAGTATTAAGGAATGTGCTATTCAACAATAGGAGCCTTAACAAAAAAATTCTACTTTCTTTAACAATTTCTTTTCCAGAGAAACATTTATATGCATCATTACAGAGACCTGGTTTAAGACCAGTGAAACCACTCCATCAGTACACTATTTTAATGTCCATCATAAGTTTAGGCCCAAAGCTTTAAACAAAGGCACTAAAGGTGGCAGTGTCTCCATATTCTTAAAAGAAAAAATTACCTTCAGACTTGTTAGATAAGATAATGACATGAAACTCCTCCATGTCCAACTTACTCTTAACAAAACCCATTATCATATCATAGCTAATTATAAGATCCTCCCTGCTATGCCCCCCTCAGCCTATACCTTCTACCTAATTAGTATGGAGTCACTATATCTTAAGCTGTGCACCATTCTCCTAGTAGACTTCAGTTCCTCACCCATAAACTTGGAGACTTATCTGTTATTATCAAATAAACATGTATGCCCAGAAGTTACTGGACTTCAGTACAAACTCTCTGGACGAGTTAGTCGACATCTGAACCAGAGACAACAAAATCCTGAATTTGGTGCGTACCAATATGAGTCAACTTTGTTCCCCACTAATTGTAACTTCCTCCCTGTTCAAATCAATAACATTCACCATAAGACTGAAGCCTGAGGCAACTTCCAATACATCAGTATTCAAAGATTATGCAAATGCTGATCTACTAAAACTGAATGATGGCCTGGCTGATCTCAAAAGCCCCTTCCATCTTGATGATTCTACTGCTTAGGCAGAAGCCTTTACTGCCACATTTTCTGCACATGTAAACAGCTGCATAGATGCATCTCTTCCCTTAAAAACTAAATATAATTCCAAATTCAAAAATTAATCCCTTTGATGGAACCCTAATATAAATAGACTCTTTAATAAAATTAAAAAAACTCATTGCAGACAAAAATAAAGATTCCAAAATGCTCTAAAACTAAACAAGGAACTCTGGACCCTGCTAAAATCAACCAAAGCCAGATTTGAGGTAAAATAGCTACCCATTTGAAGGATAACCACAAAGCCTTATGTTCATAACCTCAGAAACAATGAATAGCACTGCACAGATCTAATAGTAAATGATATCATATACTTGGACATAGAGGGAAGACATTGCCAATCTACTAGCAAAAATGTAGCTCAGATGTCAGCATAGTCTTCCTTCCAATATTCTCAGATAACATACCTGCATTTACACCCCACCCCTATCAAATCTCCTAAGAACATGTCCTCAAGGTACTAAGGTGAAGAACAGTACTTCTATGGGGGCCACATAACATATCAGGCTTCCTAATGGTCAACCTGAAAAATACCTTGTGAGAACCCTTGCACAGGCTATTCAGTGTTGTTGTTGTTTTATCAACCATAAAACAGTCTTCATTCAGGATGACTGAAAGACTAAAACAATCATTCTCCTGCACACAGGTGGGGTTTCAATGGAGCCAGGTAATTATAGACTCATAAGACTGACAAGTCTCATCTCTAAGGCTATGAAAAGGATAATTTTGGAATTAATAAATAAGGATATAGGAAATCTACAGACTGTCGACTCAAGCCAGTTTGGATTCATTATGGGCAGATCCTGCTTACTAAACCAGTTTGACTTTCAAAAAGTTATTGCAGCAATGGAGAAAAGCAAATCAGAATACACTGAGTATATAGACCTTGCAAAGGCATTTGACATCATTCCATTCTCAGGTATTATAGATACAATTTTTAAGCTATATATAAAGTTTTATGTCACTCATTGGATAGCAAATTGGCTCTTAAATAGAACCCAGGAAATTAAGGTGGGTAGCTCTACCTCCTACAAAAGTCCTATAACTAGCAGTGCTCACCAGGGTTCAGTCCTTGGCTATGTTCCTTTGGCATTTATGCCTCAGAGGTCAAAGTTAATGTTAAGGGGTTTTGGTTGACCAAGTTTACAGAAGACTGAAAACTTCATGCTATCATAAACTCCACAGAGGACACCATGAGCCTTCAGGGGGGCCTGTCCCAAACCAATAACTAGTGTCAAAACTGTGGACTCAAACTAAATGCCAGGAAACACACAATTGTATCCTTTGGCAAACTTGATTCCCCTTGTAATTGTTACAATGAAAACATACTCTTGAAAATCGATCCCATTGTCAGGGATCTGGGAACATATGTCGACAGCAAACTGTCCTTTGATCACCATGTATCCACTATTGTAAAGAAGTCATTATTTATTTATTCATTTATTCATTAATTTATTTATTTATTACCATTTGTTTACCCTAAGCCGTGGTGGTACAGTGGTAGCGTTGTTGCCTCACAGCAAGAGGTTCTCCTGTTCGATTCTCGGCTGGAGTGCCTTCTGTGTGGAGTCTGCATGTCCTCCCTGCAGTCGTGTGGGCTCCGAAAGACATTTGTGAATGGGCATGCCTTCACTGATGGCTGGTCGTCGGGCTGGCAACTCGGCACCATAAAAATCGACTGCCAATCATTAGCGGACCGGAGTTCCGCTGTGGCGACCCCTAACCGGGAAAAGCCGAATAGACAAACAACATTACCATTTGTTTACCCTAAAAGTCTGACTGGGCCATGACAGGCCCTTTTTAGCATAGTCTCAGGGAAAATATCTTCACAGTTAACAAATCTTACAAGATATCATACAGTACTAAACAATACAATACAAAACAAATGTTAAATATCATATACAAAAATTACCATATAAAGAAAAGAAGCAGAAATGAAATAGATCCTAGATATCATTATACTCCAGAGTTATATTTCTGTTTACTACATAGCAGTGATAATATTAAGAACTTCCATTAGGTTAATAGATAGGTGCACTAGAATATGTATAGGGCATTACCACTAGATAGCAGACTGTCTGGTAAGAATCTCTAGGTATGACTAAGCTTTTGCTTAAGGGCTGTGTTTTTTCATCACACAGCTTACATCTACAGATATGGCGTCCTGGTCCAGGGATGCAGTCATTCCACTGTACTCAGCACCATTAGGCCAATCAATGAGTGCAATACCCCTTTTGGTATGTTCTTGTCCAAACACTTCTCACAACTGTAATGACCACAACACTTCCTCATCAAAAAAAGTCAAAGGCCTAAACTATAAATGCTGTATGGACCACTTCAAAGCCTTGCACCTCTTCTCGATATTATATAGACTACTGAGAAGTGACTTCTGACCCTGTCCTGTTTGAACTATCACACATTTGCAACTCCAGTGGTGGCATAAACACCCACTCCAGGGATCTCAGTCTCTTCTGCAACATAAACAGAACATGTTGGAAGGACAGGTATATATCACAGAGAATTCTGCTTCTGTGGAACCATCTTCTACTGGACATAAAGCAAAGTACTTCTCTTAGCCTATTCAAATGTAATTTGAATGAATGAATTAGTAACCACAAATTCACCCCAGGTTTAGCACTCTTTTCCCTCATGTATAGTGGAAAAATGTAAGTGTCCAAACATATTCTTATTGTGTACACAAACTATACCTCTCAACTCTACAGATTTTCGCAGAATGTCCAGATTTTTACCTCATAGTTTTTGGTTTGTTTTTCATAAAATTGTGTTTTTCTGCCAAATCATTGGCTAATCAATAAAAATTGAAGTCAGAAAATAATGACAAACATTTCAGTTTTAGACTTCATACCCTTCAGAAAATTTATGCTAATGCAAAACCTGTTATATCAACTTTCGAAGATTGTAAGAACAATATTTAAAAATTGTCCCTATTTTTGGGCCTTTGCATCCATCCCCATTATTTATGGCTTTGTCCAAATTTTTTGCACTAGGAGGTTGAGAGGTATGACACAAACTATAAGTGCTAAAAGCTGCCATGGGAATGTAAGGCTAGGCTTCTTAAGATCCTCACTGATCAGTATCCTAGTAAGTACCAATGAGCCTAAGAATTCAATAGTAATAAGCGAAAATAAGGAGCAAAACTGTGGTAGTCATTATTTATAAAATCATTTATATTTAAATGGTTCCATAGAAATAGCTAGATAGCCAGCAAAATGAGTACAAAAGTTATAAACATAGGAAGCTATCCTAGAACTGAATATACATGCAACCATAAGTCCATAAGATACTATATTAGTAAGGATTTGAATGACTTTAGGTTGCATACATGTTTCAGATACTAATTAGTTTCATAGTCAGAAAGTGAATTGTCAGTTGTTCAGTTTGGTTGTGGAATAGTGCTGGATGATTTTCCTTCAAGTCCTTAAGTCGATTAGCAACTTAGTAGAAATGCATGAAATAGGTGAATTGAAGAAAGTGAATGCTGTTCATAAGCTGAGATTTGTCTTTCTCACGTTCTTAATTTGTGACAGTATTGTGGCTGATGTTTTTGTGAGCATGGTACAGTCTATTAAAATACTACATGAAGACAGTGTTTTCCTTTTTCGCAAACATTTATTATACAATGTTCTGCCCTCTAGTACGTCGCCAGTGGTAGAATTCTTGAATTATGGATAGATCACACAACATTTAAAACAAAGCCAGTGGGGCACCATTGCTACACTATATACACACTCATACATATATGAATCTCAGTCTTAAAGTCCTTGCAGCTACTTAAAATAAAGAATAAGAAAGAAAATGACATGCATTTTTGTTGTTTACTTAAACAATTAACATTTTCTCATGTTGGGTATCTGAACCTGAAAGGCACACAGTTTAATGTTATGTGCTGGATAAACTGTTTCTATGCAGTCAGTGCTGTTGTGACATAGAGCACCTGTTGTGGCCATGGTTTCTCTCCATTAAATTACAGTCTGGGAAGCCTGGCTCATGGGCTGAAAGATACAACAATGTAGCCCATACCCGACATACCAGCAGTTCAGTCAGACATTAAGCTGTCATCCTAGTTCCAGGATGTACGATGGGAACCTCGGGCCCAGGGCATTTCTGAAAAATGAGACTTTCACTGCTAATGAGATATAGATACTGAAGGTGACATATGGAAGAAGTTTCAGAGGCGTCTTAAACTTTGCATTTGAAGAATCTGTGAAGTGAAACATACGAAGGTATATTAGTGTTCTGCAAACAAAAGCTGTCTGTTTAGCTATGTGATTGCAACACCAATGATAGCAAAACTTCAGATGAACAGTATTTTGTCTATTTATGCATTTGTGCTACATAATGGAAGTACACATACAAACATGTTTGTGTATGTTTTGGGGTGTATTTAAGAGTGCACATGCATGTCCATGTGTTAAATGTTTGTATGCTTCTATGTTTCACATTCTTTTATATACAGAAATGACCTCTGCAAACATCTCCAGCTCAGCTATGATTAGTCTGTGAACTAGGCAATGTGTACAGTCTTTGAAGTAGGCTGTATATGTGTGTGTCTGTGCATAATATCAGCAATTAAAATGAATAATTGAAAGTGAATAACTGGATTAATATACATGCACCGTATCTACTGTCTGTATTCTAAAATGTCAGTGAGACTTAAACTGTAAAATAATGATGAATATTCTTTAGATAAGTGTGACTTTAGTATGCTGTAAATCATGTAGTGTTGTGCTTAGCAGAGCGATCATCTATTAAACTATATATTGCTCAGATTTTCGTAGTATACTTTTGTTTTTAGCTAATGCTAGTCATCTGTGAAAAGGTTATGGAATGTGGAGTTTTTCTCCACAGGCCTCTGATGAAAAGGAGCTTTCCCAGTCATACTTTTCCAGTAATCAAAGGCAAATAAATAAAAATAAGTAAATTAAAAAAAAGACTGCAGCAATGAATAATGCACTTATATGTCATGATATGATATTTACTACTGTTTTCTGTAAAGAAGGACTTTTGATGGTTTCCTTAGCACTGCAAAATCACAGTGCATCATATTTACATTACCTAAGGAAGGTGTAACAATAATTGAATCAGTCCTTTACCTCACTTTTTCTTTTATCAGGTTACATTTTATAAACTGTAAAAGAAAACCATGGGACAGATGCTAAAAGTCAGGAAGAAGATTTATTGTGATGCAGTTAGAAGGGAATGGTGGAGTAGTACAGTGAAAAATGCAAAGTGACTACACAGTGGCATACTCTCTCAGATAACTTAGACTTTTTTCCATTGACCCATCTTTAATTTTCTAAACAACTCATCTTGGTAATAATTATGGTGGCAGCAAGCTGAGATGGTGCCACACTTCCCTGCCCCCATCAACAGTCCTCAGCTCCCCATGTAGGCTCCGCAGGCATTCCCAGGTAAGCTGTTATAACCTCTTCAGTGTGTCCTAGTTCTACCCTGGGGCTTCTTCCCAGTACCTGTGTGTTCTACACATCCAGCTAGAGGTACACAGGAGGCATCCTCACCAGGTGCCCAAACCATCTCAGCTGGGTGTTCTTAACCTAGAAAAGTAGTGTCTCTGCTCTGAGGGTGTCACAGAGGGTGAACAGTTATCCTGCAAAGAAACCTCCACACATGTTCTTATAGTTTCAGTTAATATCCTAAACTTTTAAGAATGGATAAAGTTATGGGCATAGAGTGATTGGTGACTCAAGGTGCCTCACTTTATGATGTAGCTCTTACTTCATCTCCACAGTCCAGTTCAGTGTCTGCAGTACTGAATTTGCTGATACTTTTACTGTTCAGTCTTCTCTCCTCTGCTCTCACTCATGAACAAGACCTTAACATACTTTGACCACTCCACCTGAGATTATTGCTCAACCCTCACCTGCAGACAGCAATTCACTATTTTCAGGAAAAGAATTATGGCCTCCGATTTTGAGTTAATGATTTTATTCACAGTCACTGCACATCAACAGCAAACTGCTCTACTGCATGCCAGAAATCAGAGTCACGTGAGTTTATAAGGACATTATCAAGTTTAAACAACAAAGATGCACCCTCATGTCCCCAGTATGGATGTTGTTTAAACTTCAGATGTGCCTTGATATACTTCTTTGAAATCAAGAACAGTAAGGGAGACAAGATACTGTTAACATAGTCCTACAGCCACACAGATCATGTCTGAGTTACTGTTAAACATGTCGATGCAAATATGGCTCCACCAACAGGGGGACAGAATGGTATGAAGCAGCAGCACTAGGTGTTTCAGCACATCCTGAAAGACATTCTGGAGTACATAGTCATATTCTGCCTGCAGGTTCCCAGAACACATGAAGACAGTGATGACAAACTCTGACAATCATCTAGTATCTATACAAGGATGAAGAATTGATCTACTGTTCCCGTGCCAGGACAGATTCTACATTACTTCTTCTGAATCAGAGGCATCACTGTGGTCTAAAGACTTCTTTCCATCCCCCGCAATAGGCTTTTCCAGAGAAGCCAAGAATCATGATCAGTATACATATTTGGATCAAACTTTGCTGTTCCCATTTTTAAAATGGGGCTGCCTCCCCAGTTTGCTAGAGCAGAAGCACTGTCCACACACAGTACTGAAGTGGTTCATAAACCCTGACATCCTAACAATTTCCACTGCTTTCTGGATTTCTGGCTGGATGTCATCTTTTTTGCAGCCTTACCCCAGTGAAAATGTTAAATCACCACAGTAACATTTTTTCCTGAAATGGATTCAGTACTACCAGATGTTTCTGGGACAGTCTGTTTAAAGTTTGGCATGTCCATCTGATTCAGGAGTCCCTCAAAGTGCTCCTTCCACATCTCCACATTATCTTCAGTGTAGGTCAGAGGTTCTCTACTCTTGCAGAGGACAATATAGGTAATGTTACCAACTCCCTCACCCCAGATGGAAATGCTAGATAGTTTAACAAAACTTCAGTGATGCTGTCTGAAAGTCATTCTCCATGGCTTTGTCAGGCTCCTCATGTACCTGGGCTTTCAGTTTGGTGACTGCTGAAGCCACTGCCTTCCTCACCTGTCAGCACTTTTTGGTCAAAATGGGAGACCTTGGCCCCACTATAATATACTCCCAGCTTTAAGGCTGATGGCCTAGTGAGTCCAACCCAATCATCAAAGAATGAATAAAATAAAATAATAAACTTTAACTATGCATGATCAGTAAGCGCTGGCAATGGTGAAGCAGGACAGAGAGCAGCCAACATCAGTTCACCTGTCCTGGTGGTGAGAGGAATGCAGTAAGATCCTGGTACATGAACCTCATGTATTAGATCATATTTCACTGAATCTCCACCCTTAAAACTGAAGGTACTGATCACACACAGCAGCTCCACATAGCCTTTTCAGGCTGTGTGTGACAGGGCTACTTGGGTCGCCTGACTATCAGGCATTCACCAGCAAATACCAATCCATATCTTGATTTCTAGCATGGGCCAGTATCCCTGCTTCAGGAGAGGGCCTCTCATTCTTTAAATTAATTTTCCTGGAGATCAAACATTGGATCGCACCTTTCCTGGTATCTTCCTCTTACATCTCTTTGGTAATAGTGATCCTACAAGGAGCACAGCGCTCCAAAAATGTAAATGTAAGAATCTAGAGCATACAAACACCTTAAATGTAAAAAATGTTCACAATACCAAAACGCAATAAACCATCATGTGTGTCACATTTTGTATTTCTCTTGCTATAGTTAAACTGTCAAGAATGGCACAAATTTAGACCATCCATGATCACATTGTGTAATACAAAACAGCAAACATAATATAAAAAAGAAATGTATTTTATTCAGGAACTCTTTAAGTAAATATCATATTAGATGTCTGAGTCTGTAGCAGTTATTTTTCAACACCCTTATTAATGTCACAAACTACGCATTGACATGAGTACACATACAGTTATAAAACAGAAAACAAACCATTACAGAGATTTTTCTTTTTCATGCATTATAAATATATGATTTTATTTAGTTAACATTTGTTTTTAACATTTTATTTTATTTATTTATTTAACATTTGTTTTCAAGGAAAGTCTGACTGAAATAATATACCATTTTCAGGACAGGCCCGGGGAGAAAAGCTCCACATTGAAATAATGCGGTTACAGTTAAATAAAGTTTTACAAAGCCTAATTTAGAAAAACATATTAACTATGTAAAAATTCAGTTCATATACTGTGAACATATACATACAAATATCTGGACAGGGATCCCCTTCAGAAACTCGAAATTTCAAAACTTCGAACTTCAAAAGGCTGAGGCCATAAGATTGAAGTTTTGAAACTTCGACCATTTTGAATGGAGATTGCCATACAGCATGGAATGGGAAATTTACCATTTTCCTCAATGTAGTGTGGTCTCTCGGAGTTGGTATATTTATTTAGTAGGGGGTGTGGTGTGCAGGTGGGCTCACCCTCCTGTAAAAACATAAAAAAAAATGTATTTATTTTTTATTATATTTTTGAAATTACAAAACTTCGATCTTATGGTCTCAGCCCTTTGAAGTTCAAAGTTTTGAAATTTAGAGCTTTCGAAGTAGATTTATTTATTTATTTATTGACATTTGTTAACCGGGTTTGTCCAACTGGGCCAGAGACCCATTTTCAGTGGAAACCCAAGGAGAAAAGCTCCAGTTGCAGGCAGTTTACAATACATAAAAGTTCAGATTACTATACATAAAATTTCAGTTTATAATACATAAAATTGCAGTTTACACTACAAATACATAGAAATTCACAGTGTAAGATAAGGAAATGAGTAAGTTAAATCAGATCAGTAGATGTATACACAATAGTAGTAAAACCTTTTTTTTGTTATAGTACATGTTCAGCAAATACTACTGTCAGAGTAGATCCCTGTACAGATATAACAAGTTGTAAAAGAACCTTGTCAATAGTTAACATATTTACAAGTTGCAGTACACAGAGTTGACATTAAATACATTGAGTATAATCTTTGGAACAGGGATGACTAGATAATGTAGACTTGGCAAACGTGTATTTGTCCTTTATCTAAGAAATAGACTGATTCTGTTCAGACAGACGAAATTAGTAAGACATATACTGGGGGTAGAAGTAGGGAGAGACTAGTTCAGCCTGGGGTTGGGCAGGAGGCAAGTCTTATTTAGATAGTCTTTTAGTAGTAGTTTGGAGAGGTTAGAAGTAGATCTGATTTGCAGAGGATAGAATTCAATTTCTTAGCAACATAGTAGGAGTAGAAACTGGCCAGAGGATTTGTGGGGTTTATATATGGGGAGAAGATGTTTACTATATTGAAGTAGACTGTTAGGGTGGTAGGAATGGAGAATAGGAGGATTTCTTTCTTAACAAATATTATTCAGTTTAACATTACATAAGTTGCTCAAGTCCTTCCCTGAAATGTCACTCCTCCTCCTTCTGAACATCACTCTGCATGTACTGAGGTCAAGTGAGACTGTATTATTTAAATTACTTTAAAATTTTTGTTTATTACTGATGTTTCATTGGATCATAGGTGTGTTATTAGGCTAATGGCTCTTGAGCCTTTACAAACCTAGCCCCCAAAAATGCTGCCCAGGCACTGTGCCACCCGATGTTAGTTCACAGTGCCCATATTCAGTAGGGCAACTTGAATGATCCCTGGAGTGAACTTTTTGTTACTCATCCACTCGTCAAGATTTCTCTTGAAGAGGGCCAGCGAGGTGCTCTGCTTGACATGAATGGGAAGCTTATTCCAGAGTATGGGCAGTCTTTGAGAGATGAACCTGTCCCTCCAGCATGTTCTGTTAATTGTGATAATGAGGTTGTGATCTCTAGAGTGTGTGGAGTGGGGGATTGGGATTTCTTTAGGTGCAGCATTTCAAGTAGGGCTGGGCTGGACATGGCTTTGTAAGTCAAGCAGGTATCACCTCTAAGTAGACAATAAGAAACTGAGAACAGCTAAAGTTTCTTGAGTCTGTCCTTGTAGGACATGTATTTAAGGCCTAAGATCCTTTTTGTGAGGTACTTTTGTGGCATCTCCAGCTGTTGTAGGTGTCTGGTCAGGTACATGCCAAATGGGGCATTATATTCGATGACTCATCTTATGAGGAATGCGTAGAGATGAATGATGACCTCATTCTCCCTGGATGCAAAACCTTTGGTTATAAGATGTGCCACATAGAAGGACTTTCTGACAACAGTGGCAATGTGGTGGGCAAAGGTGAGGTGGCTGTCGACCTGGGTGCCCAGATCTCTTATGGGCCCCTTCAGTGTTCAGTGGGCTCCCATCAATGTGGTAATTCATGGGAACTGAGTTTTTTCCAAAGGGGATGATAATGCTTTTTTTGGCATTAAGCTTCAGGCCATAGTTCTGATACCAGTCTTTGGTCTCAGAGAGGCCCTTTTGTAGGATGTCTGCATCACTTGGGGAGTTGATAATGACTCCTAGCTTGCAGTCATCAGTGAACTTGGTCAGCCAGAGTACTTCTGTGTTGGCCTGGACTTCTGAGAAGTAGATGCCAAACAGGAGAGGGCCTAGGACCGAGCCCTGTGGGACTCCACTCATGACTGATTGACAGTCTGACTTGGAATCCGCAACTTTCAGTCTGTGTGTCCTGTCTGTGAGCCAATTTGCAACCCACCTAGTGATGTAAGGATTGATGCCTAGTTTGGTGAGTTTATCAATGATACCTGAGTGGGGAATGGTATCAGAGGCTTTGGCCAGGTCGAGGTAGGCTGTATGCATTGCCTTACCCTCATCCACAGCCTTGGTGACTGCTTCGGAGAAGTCAACCAGGTTCAGCAGGCAGGATCTCCCCTGGACAAAGCCAAACTGTGTGGGGTCAAGAGTTTGTAGATTGCCTATATCTTTGTTAAGCAGGTCCATGATGATGCCCTTCATAGCTTTGCATGTCAGACTTGTCAGACTAACGGGCCATAGTTCCCAGGATCTGTAGTTGCTCCCCCTTTATGGAGTGGGATGAATGTAGCAGTGCACCATTCGTTAGGGACATAGCCTGAGGTGAGGCTGTTATTGAACAGGGCACACAGATGTGGTGCCAGTTCATTTTGTAGCTCATGTAGGACACATCCAGGGATATTATCAAGTCCCATGGATGCTGTATTCTTGGCTTTGGACAATGCAGCTTTTACCTGTGCCACAGAAATGGTAGGTACCTGGCTTTCTTCTGGTATTGCAATAGGGCTTTTGGATGGGGAGACAGGGGTAAAGTTGGCACTGAATCTGTCAGCCATTAGTTGGCTATATCTGTTGGCTCAGTATAGGGGTGCCATTGTGCAATAACTCAGAGCAAATCTGGGTATTGCCTTTTAGGTTTTTGATATAGCTATAGAAGGCTTTGTGGTTGTTTTTGGTGTCAGCCGCAATTCTGCCTTCATAGCTGGCTTTAGAGGATTTGATAAGGGATCTCAGCTTTTTGTTGAGACTGATATTGTCATCATGGATGACAATTCAATGTTTGACCATTTTGTTTTGTCTTTTCTTATTCTAAGAAATGTATTTTGTGAAATAATTATACATATATAGTTGATTTTTTTTAAGAGACACAATACACTGTGCACACTGTTAAAGTAGATAGTTATATGCTTTGTCAGAGGAGTTTTCTTCGGGTGATATTAACTTGAATGGAACCCATGCAGCTGAGGGTTTCTAAGATGGCTAGCTCAGGGAACCTGCACATTATCTCTGTGCTGCATTAGGTTTATAGTTGAGTTTAATAATATGGGTGTGCTTGGGGGATCCACTTCTTGAAAACTTCTTTAAGAAAAATATTTTATATATATATATATATATATATATATATATATATATATATATATATATATATATATATATAGGTCTACCTGATAACACCGACACACCAAAACACTGACAATTAAATAACTGACACGAAAAAAAAAAGTTCAAAAACACGAAACTTGACATGCCCGACAAACCAAAATCCCGACAATCAACAAAACAAATACCTTTCCCGAAAAAAACGCACACACAACACAAGCACACCAAAAACCTTACAAACCTAGACTAAACCTTACATACACAACTATCTATGCACTAACCTTAACCCAAACCTAACCCTAAGGTCCGTCACTATCACACACTTACCTTACCCGCACCCTAATCCTAACTCACTTAATCCGCCCCTAACCCTCAAGTCCATCACTATCGCACACTTACCTTACCCGCACCCTAACCCTAACTTACTTAACCCACCCATAAACCTGAACTCCATCACTATCGCACACTTACCTGACCCGCACCCTACCCTAACGTCCGTCACTATCACATACTTACCTTACCCACACCCTGACCCTAACGTCCGTCCCTATCACACATTTACCTTAAAATGTCAGTGTTCTCAGAGTCGGGATTCTCAACTGTCGGTCTTCTCCATTGTCGATCTTTCGGTGTCGGTGTTCTTGTTGTCAGCATTCTGCGAATTCGGCGTTTTCAGGTAGACCCATATATATATATATATATATATATATATATATTTTTTTTTCAACCAAACACCCTCATAATGGGCGATTTCAACTACTCCACCATTAACTGGGAAAACTACTGATGTACCAACTCCTTTGCTCAATGCTTTCTGGAATTCATAAATTCCAATGCCCTGGATCAACTTATCCACACCCCCACTAGGGCCAACAATGTCCTAGACCAAGTCATTACCAACATGAGTGACTGGTGTTCCACACCTGAAGTCAACTCCTCGTTGGTCAGATCCGACCATAAGCTAATCACCCTAGATATCCACATTCCACCCCACCCCCCATTAAGGAAATTTCTCCAAAGCCAGCTTCATGCTTCTTAAGACAGAAGTGGCGAACTTCATGACACCCATGCAGATGGACAATACAGTTACGACTGTTGAATCCTACACAAATGCACTCTATAAGCACTTACATGAGTGCATGGATCATGCTATCCCAAACAGAACCAAGACGCTATCCTCCAGAAAAAGGAAGCCAATCTAGTGGTCCCCTGCCATAAACAAACTCTACAACAGAAGGAAGAAACTGTTGCAAAAGCGGGTAAAATCCCATGAATGGAGGAGCTACCTGGTCAGCCTCAGTAAGAAGCTGAGATCCCCTTATAAGATCCTCCAAACCTAGCTACGAAAACAAAATCGCCACTGATTCTAGGGACAACCACAAAGCATTCCATAGCTATGTCAAGAATCTCAATGACAACATCCAGATCTGCTCTGAGTTATAGCACAACAGCATGAAAATTACAGAACCAACTGATATTGCCAACATCCTGGCAGAGAGGTTCAGTGCTAACTTTACCCCCGTCTCACCCCCTAAAGGGTCCATATCTATACAGGAAGAATGCAGAGTCCCTGTAATCACAACTACGCAGGTAAAAGCTGCACTCTCTAAAGCCAAAAACACAGCATCCACGGGACTGGACAACTTCCCAGGCTGTGTTTTACACGAATTTCAGAATGAAATGGCTCCACACCTAAGCACCATGTTCAATCATAGCCTCACATCAAGCTTTATGCCCACTGAATGGTGCACAGCAACAGTTATCCCACTCCACAAAGGGGGAGCCACCACTGATCCCGGAAACTATTGCCTTATTAGCCTGACAAGCCTGGTCTGTAAGGCCATGGAACGTATCATCATGGAACTCATAAACAAAGACATTGGTAACCTCCAAACTCTGGATCCCACCCAGTTTGGGTTTGTGAAAGGCAGATCATGCCTCCTGAACCTGATCGACTTCATTGAGGCAGTCACTAAAGCTGTAGTCAAGGGTAAGGTGGTTCACACAGCCTATCTTGACCTCACCAAGGCTTTTGACACCATCCCCCATTCTGGAATTATTGCTAAACTCATCAAACTAGGTATAAATCCCTACGTCACAAGATGGGTTGCCAACTGGCTCACTGACAGAACCCACACTGTAAAAGTTGCAGACTCCAAATCTGACTTCAAACCAGTGACAAGTGGAGTACTACAGGGTTCAGTCCAGAAACCTCTCCTGTTTGGTATCTACTTCTGTGAAGTACAGGCTAACACAGAAGGCCTTTGGCTAATGAAGTTCGCAGATGACTGCAAACTAGGAGCCATAGTTGAGTCCCCAAATGATGTGGACATCCTACAGAAGGGCCTCACTGAGACAGATGCCTGGTGTCAGAGCCATGGCCTCAAGCTCAATGCCAAAAAGTACATTGTCATCCCCTTTGGTAAAAACTCTGTATCCCTGAACTACCACATAGGTGGCAGTCTACTTAACGCCGAATGTGTGATAAGAGACCTTGGGACCCAGGTGGACAGTAGTCTCTCCTTTGATAATCACATCGCCACAGTAGTCAGGAAATCCTTCTATGTGGCACACCTCATCACTAAAGGGTTCTCATCCAGGAAAAAAGAGGTCATTGTTCACCTCTACTTGACACTCATTAGACCCATTATAGAGTACAATGCTCCTTTTGGAATGTACCTCAAAAGACATCTGCAGCAACTGGAAAGGCCACAGAAGTACCTCACAAAGAGGATTACTGGCTTCAAACAGATGCCCTACACTGACCGTCTCAAAAAACTCCAGCTTTAGTCTGTAGCATATAGCCTACTCCAAGGTGATTTTTGCCTAACATATAAAGCTATGTCAAACCCAGAGCTGTTGAACATACTACACCTAAAGAAATCACAATCCCTCCGAGCTACATGCTCTAGGGACCTAAACCTTGTCACCACAATAAACAGGACATGCTGGAGGGATAGATTCTTGTCCCAGAGACTTCCCATACTCTGGAACAATCTACCCATCTATGTCGAGCAAAGTTCCTCATTACCACTCTTCAAGAAAAATCTTGATGAGTGGATGGGAAATAGCAAATACACCCCAGGGATCACTTCTGTGGTTCTGCTCGACAAGGACACAGGAAAATAACTTTCTTGGGTGGAGTAAGACAGGGAACCTTGTTGGCTAGGCTTACTTGGCCCCTTGGGCCGATAGCCTAGTGCCTACCTATGAACCTATATATATATATATATATATATATATATATATATATATATATATATATATATATATATATATGTAGTTTCAGGCTGATTTTTTGACTGTGAGTGACCCGAAGGAAGATCGAACTTATATGTGCATGTAAGATGCCATAAGGTGCAGAATCCCCCTCTTTTGCTCATTTTGCATATTTTTCCTTCCAGTAAAGACATATTATAAAATGCTGTGTTAGTGTTTAGCATCTTTTTTAGAATTATTTAATATTGCTTTTGAGAAATAGCCCCAACTCTCTCTCTCATGAGTTGCAGCTGACTTTTAGTGAGAGTCCACAGACAACCACCTCTATCCACAGAGTTTACAAGGCAAAGGGGGAAATTAAAGTAGGTTGTCAGGTCTTTCTTTCATATCTCATGCATGCACACTCACACCTACCTATGGACAATTTAGGTCCCCTGACTTACCTACTGCATGTTTTTGCAATGTGGCGGGAAACCAGATCACCCAGAAAAACCCACACGAACACAAAGAATATCTGCAGACTCTCCTGAGAAGGCACTCCAGCTGAGAACTGAACCAGAGAACCTAGGCTATTTACTGATAGTTAAATATATGTGTTTCTACAAGCCAGACATTTGCTGCAGTAGTATTTCATTGCACATCTCAAGCTTTTATGGAGTATTGAGTTCAGTTCTCCCCACCTTCACATTCATAGTTTGTGACTCTGAACAAGTCATATGATTAAAAGAATGTTCTTAGGTCTCGGTGAATGTATTTAGTAACATGCCTTCCTTGTGGGGAACAGAAGAGCTTGCTGCTTTGCTCCATATAATAGTGCTGCAGCTTTTGGGCAGGTTTGCATGCAGTCTGAGGACTGCTGATACTTATATCTCTATATTTTCGGTTTCCAAAGAATTGGGGTAGCACTGTGGAGCTTCTGCACCATGATATTCTTGCTATTCTGAGTAAGAGAGAGAGGGATATCTACAACAAGCATCAGTTGTAAGAGATGGGGTCAGTCTACCACAGCATGGAATGCAGCCTATGTATGCTGCCCCAACAGAGTACTGTAATGCCATTTCCTGTTGATTTGATTCCATATCATTCAGTGTTAATGAACTACGTTATGCATGCATGGCATATATAGACTTTTTTTTGGCTTAGTACCCACACTGACCCTTTGGCTTAGTACCTACACTGACCATTGATCCCTGCCTCCTGGCTGCTACATGAACCTTAAAATGAGAACTCTTCAGCCCATTTGTTTCCTGGGACAAGAGGTAAGTAAAATGAGAATGGAAGCCATCATTTGCAGGTTGGGAGATGAGGATTTTACTTTAAGCCGTCTCCTCCCCTCCTCTGTGAATGTCTGTTCATGTCTAGGGCCTTTCTGATGTATAGCCAGTCCTCTATGTGAAACATAATGAGATGGCTCTGACCCCCTTTCTAGGGTGCAGACATCTTGTGATCTCTGGTCTATACCAGGTATTCAACCATAAAAGGCATGTGTGGACACAAGCTGCCAATTCTCTGTCTGAAGAGAGGTCACAAGGCTAAGCCTCATTTTGACTTTCCTTCCCCATGACAGTTCCAACAGGTGCTCCATTGCTAATAGAACTTGGGTCATCCATCAATCCATCCATCCACCCATTTATGTAGTTGAGTCACATCCAACTCCTTCAGCCACTCCATGGACAACCACCACAATTCACAGAGTTTTTTAGCCAAAGACAGATTGAAAGCAGATTGCCAGGCTTTTCTTCTGTATCACAGATACTACACTCACACCCATGGACAATTTAGAAGTGCCAGTCTGCCTATTGCATGTCTTTGGAATGTGGGAGTAATTGGAGTACCTGGATAAATAGTCAAGACCTTAGCCATCTGCACCAGTGGTGCTAGTGCATATATGGGCAGTTGCTGAAACTCTGTAACACAGAATGCACACAGATGTCTAGGGCAGAGGCCAGTGAACATAACCGTGAACCACAGATAGGCATTGAGACAGAAGACATTGAATGCTTATAAGTATCCTGTCATTGCTTTGGGGATGTAACAAAGAGAAATATTTTGCTGATTAACAGTTTTAATAACCAACACTGAAGAATAGAGTAATGGGTATGTGAAGTGAAAAGGCTGCAGCTGGGGGGGGCAAGGCACTACATAGAAGTTCCAGCACATATAATAAGATGTGATCAGGGAGAGAAAACGTCATCTGTTTTCAAAGAATGGAATAGGTCCTGCCTACAGACCCCAATAGAGTGCCCATGCATAGCAGAAGAACTTCTGCATAACCTCAAATCATTGTGTGGCACTTTGAAAATAACATACCCATTGCATCCCGCTCAAGAAAGCCTACATGCTTCCTTATTTTGCATACATTGTCTGAGAAAGCATGCATGGCTTCTTTTGGAACTGCCTGTGTTTGAAAACTCCTTCCAAACTCAGGGTAGTACCTTGCCCTGAGCATAAATTGTTTTTCAGTCTGCCCCCAGAATGAAAGGATGGCACATAGGAGAAAAAATAAAAGGCAGCCAAACGCTTAGTAGACTCCACATCCTATTAACCTTGGGTTCCAAACAGCAAAGGCACAGATGTACAATGTACTCCATTTTTTTTCTTTGGCTACTTCTTCTTTCCCTGCTTAGGCAAAGGATCTGGAAAATAACTGTGGACCTGCATGACCAGGAAAGGAACCAAAAATGTTCTGAAAGGAGTCACATGATTAGTATTAATTCAGATATATCAAAATCAATAGTTAAAATATGAAAGCCAAGACAGCTCATCCAAAAGATTGCCCAAACATAAAAAGTTTTGTTTTTAGAATCCATTTTTTTTTCCTTTTTCTTGGCTGTGGCTGCTGCTAAAATTGGTGCTGCAAAAGTAATTAGGAGCTTCACTAGGATTTTTTTAATAAAGTTGTATTTAATTTTCCTACTTGACATTGTACTGGTGATAGAAAACAAATGTAATTATGCTGTCTGTAATGGTGCTATGACGACTATTGATACACATAGGGTTTCATTACTCATGACCAGATTAATTATTATTAGCGATTTATTTAGCTGAGGCTACAATTATTTTGACAGGGCTGTTGAGTGTCTCTATTAGTGTGGCCTCAGAAGAGGGATAAGAAACATACCTCAAGCAAAACAAATCATCATCTATATGTGCTGTATCAGATAAGATTTTTGTTAACTCTTCCAAGTCTATGCTCCACATTTATTTAGCAGGAAGAAATGGTACACAGTCCAGTGATGGACAGGTCAATGCATACATCTCAGTGTCTTCACCACCATCATCATCATCCTCCTCCTCATCAAACCCAAACCCCTTTTTTCCCATTTTTTTGCATGGGGTTGGGGTGCTGTGTCGACTGTTGCCATCACTCTCAATTCAGTGCATCTCTTCTACCTTCTTCAACAGTAATGTCTGATGGTTGTAGGTCTTCTCTTACACTATCCATCGACCTCTGTCCTGGATACCCTCATTTCCTCTTGCCTTCTTCCTGTTTATCCCAAATCTTCTTCACCAGCATCTGTTCTTTTTGACCTTTCTACAATTGTAGTTATTTTGGCTTCTACTCTGGTGTCTCATTTCTTCATTTGTCCCAAAGTGTGCACCCTGTCACCCACAGGCACTTCATCTGCATCACCTCTAGCTTTCTCAGTTGCTCTGCCTTTGCTGCCCATAATTGTGTGCCATGCAGTAGTACTGGTCACACTGCTGCTTTGTTCATCTTATTTTTCAGCTTCTTTGGCATCTTCTGTAATATACTACCCCTGACACTCTGTGTCAGTTGGCTGCAGCCCCTCTAGCTTTGACCTCCTCATTCAGACTTCCCTTCTCCTTAACCACCCCTGCCAGAAACTTGATAATGTTAACCATTTCCATAATTTTCCCTTCCATCTCAATTCTCAGCTACTTTTGATTCCTCCATTTGCTGGCATTGCAGCTGTCTTATTTTGTTCTCAGTTTCATCCCATGTGGCTTAAGTTTTACATTTCATTCCCCTGTCTTTTGCTGAAGTTCTTGCTTAGTGTACCTGTAATGCAACATCGTCTGCATACAGAAACTTTGTTGAGCTGTTCCCTCTGACCTGTTTGTTAATGCAGTCAGTCACTAGTATGAATAGTGGTGGGCTTAGAGTTGAACCCTGATGAGCACACACTTCCACTGCGAACCCCACCGTGAGACCAAGCGGTGTTTGTACTTGAGTCATTGGGTCCTTGTACATAGCCTTTACTAATTCTACCAATGTTTTAGGGGCTTTGAATCACTGCAGAACTGCCCAAATCAGCTTTTGGGACCTTGTCATATGCTTTCTCTGAGACTAGGAATGCCTAGTTGGACTCTTTCCTCATCTCTAGTTTCTGCCTCAATTTAAACATAGGATTAGTTGTGCTGCATCCTGCTACATACCAGAACTGATCATCTTCCATCTTACATTCTGCTACTCTGAGTATTCATTTATCAATCACCCTCTCCAGACATTTCATGCAATGTGATTGTAGTCTGAGACCTCTGTACTGCCCACAGTTGTGAATATCTCCTTTGTTTTTGGACACAGGCACTATTATGCTTATTCTCCAGTCATCTGGGATATGCCTTCCTCTCCATGGTGCTATGAGTACCCTCAGAAGCCATTTTCCCTATCACACCCAACAGCCTGATCACATCTGCTTAGACCTCATCTGAGGCTGCTGCTTTCCATGACTTCATTTTCCTTAGTGGTGTTTTTACTACTTCAAGGATGGGTTTCTCCTCTTCTTTCATTGTAGGCTGTGTCTGGGGTAGTACAGCTTCTGTGTAGTTTTCTTCATTTAGAAGCTGGTGAAAATACTTCTTCCATCTGCCTTTGATGTCCTGTGGACTGGTGAGCAGGTCATTAATGGCATCCCCTATGAAGGGTGTCTGACTATATTCTTTATCACTCTGTCTTTGCCTTGCAACCTGATAGAGTTTCTTTGTGCCCCTTACTGAGTCACTTTCCAGAAGATGTTAGAGCACATCTTATGCCTTGCTCTTTGCTATTTCAACTCCTCTCTTAGCCTTTTTATTATCCAACCAGTATTCCTTCTTAGCCTGGTTCATCTTTTCTGTCTCCTGCTTTTTCCTGTACTCCTTCTTTCTTTTGTTGGCTTCCTGGACTTCTGCATTCCACCACCAACTTTCCTTATGTACCTCATTTCCATACCTGGCTCAGCCACATATCTGTTCTATAGTCCACACACATAGTGCTTTGAGGCACTGCAATTCTTCTTTAAATCCACCTATTTCCTTTTCATCCTGAGGTGCTAGAGCCCCGAGTAATTCATTGAACCCCTGTGATTTCTCTCCAGCCAGCTTCTAGGTCTTCAGTTTAGTCTCTGTTGACCTTATAGCCTTGTCTGACCACTGCTTGCAGCTGATTGTGGCAACCTGTGGTTTATGCTGCAAGCTGACTGTTATACTGGGGATGACTTTGCAATTGTAGATTCTTTTCCATTGCCATTTCCTTACTGGTAAGAAGTCTACCTGAGTTGTATGTTGGCCACTCTGGTATGTGATCTTGTGACTGTCTTTTTTACTGAACCATGTGTTGGTCACTATCAAGCCATTTACCAGACTGAAGTCTAGAATAGCCTCTCATCCTTTATTGCTGTTGCCCCACCCATGTGGACCCAGGCATTCCTCATATCATATCCCAATATGTGCATTCAAGTCATCCATTATCAACAACAATCCCTCTTGTCCTGCTTTATCTAGTAGGCCCTGTAACTGCACTCTTTTCCTTATTGTCACAACCCTGCTGTGGGGCATAAGCTGAGATTATGAATAGTGCCCTATCCATACACTAGAGTCTGATTGCCATAAGTCTGTTACTAATTCCAGTGACATTTCTTACTGTCTTCTGTAGCCTCTCTATCACCATAATCCCCACACTATTTCTAGTCTGCCCTCCTCTTGAATAGTGGACTCTGGATTCCAAGCCAAGTGGCTTTGCTGCACTGCTCTTTTATCTTGTCTCCTGGATACATAGGATTTCTAGCCTCCTCCTTACCATCATGTCATTCACTTCCAAGCTGCATCCTGTCAATGAACCTACATTAAAAGTATCAGTTCTTAGTTCATGTTTGGCAGGTTGCTTGGTTTTATGTTCAGCTTTTCAACAACAGAGCTGGGCACCAATCAGCCAGTAGGGCACATGCACACCTCCCACCATTAGCATGGGTCCCTGGCATAGGTTGAACTAGGCTGGGTCCTCAATCCACTTATCACAGGCAAATATCCATAATCATTTTTGTCAACATTAATTAATACAACCAAACCACCTAGAGCCAAATTTACACAGTCAAATGGCTAGCCTTGACAGTGAGCAATCTGTGATCCATGTTCTCTTATCTGGAGGATAATGGGAACCACAGTTGATGTCCAAAGCAGTGGGTCTATACAACTCTTCATCCTACAAGCACAATCTAGAGACTGTGCTGCTGCTCTCAGTTCCATTCTTGAGTGAGTTTGAGGTAGAAGCAGTCTGCATGTTTTTGGGAAGTGGGAGGAGCCCCACAGAAACACGGGGGGGAGGGGCATACAAACTCCACACAAGCATTGGCTGGAGGTCAGGATTGAACCTTGTGCATGTGAGTTGAAAACCTTAATCATTATGCCAGCTAGTCTCTTTTCTCTCAAGAATTGGGCAAAGACTCAAAATTAGGAATACATTTTCAGTGTTGCTCTTATGCTTGGAATATTGGCAGCATAACAGATTTCACATTCATTTGCATTTTCTGAAGGAAATGAATTCTGAAACTCAAATGAAAGTTAATTATTTAGTGGATACAATCCTCAATGATTTGTCAGAAAAAACACACAGTTTACTAGGAACAGACCAAAAATATCACTCAAAATCCCAGACATTCTGCAAAATCAGGAACAGTTAAGAGGTATGGTTCTGTGCAGATTAAATGGATAGTGGTATTTGTTTAGAGGCTGGACAAACATTTATCAGTTTCAGTAAAATATCACTCAAAGGCTACAGATGTCTGGAATGGGGAAGTTGATTTAGACATAAAGCTTACAGTTTTTTGTATTTTGCTTGAGGGCCCAGTGGTGAGTGAAAGTCTACAAAGTATGATGGTGACTGAGAAAGTTGGAGGAGATGTAAAAACTGTGGACATCTAAAGGTAGGAAAAAATATGAGTCAGGGGCAGCTTAAGTAAGACAAAGGGGTTTTGGTTGACAGCAGCTAAGATGGAAAGAAAATGTTGGAAAGGATCTTGAAGCCAAATAAAAGAGAAAACCTTAAATTTAGCTGAGCTTGGAATCTATGCAGTGCAGACTGAGAAGGAAATGATTGCCAGCCAGTGACAATAAGGGGCAGATATTGAAGTAGAGAGTAGGAAAAGGCAAAGGCTGACATAAAAGTAATGTGTTGAAAGAAGAGTAATGTGACAGCGTGGTCTTGTAGTACTGTCACGGGAATTAAAAAGGTAGATGTGGTGACAGACTAAACTGTTTTGAGAAATGGCAAAGCAGTACAGGAAATGAAAGTAGAAATTAATTTGGAGCAAGGGTGGATTGGTGCGAAGATAGAAAAGATGTGATAATGACTCAGTGAAGGAAGAATTTAAATCAAAAGAGTGTATGAATAAAGGATTCTGGAGAAGGAAGAAATGGATAGGGTAAGGAAAGAAAGGGAGCTCTGAGAGATGCTGGAGGGAGCTATTATTCTTAGCGGACTCTGTCACTAGAAGAGTTTGATGACTGGAAAAAAATTTAAAAGCATAGCAGTATATGTGTTAAATTCGCACTGGTCTCACACTTCACAAACCTAAGTAACTGTTGTCTATTCCACTTGGAAAAAGAAGGCTGAAGTCTGACATGAGCAAGGATATGGACACAATGATCTAGCCACATTGACTGTGGATGTTGTTAAAGTTAGAAAAAGGGGCTGAAATATTCACATCATGAGACTCGTCAGAAGGGTAATCATCTCTGCCTCATTCTGCAAGGCAGAACTGATGTGGATAATTGCTTGTTTTGAAATTGTGTTCTGGTATATTAGTAGAAATAACATTTCCCAGATTTTGTCTGAATACTACAGAAGGCTAAGATATCAAACAGAAATTACTGCAAAATGATAAAACAACAAAAAACAACTAAGATTCTCCAACATTGTTTGTTAATTCTGACAGTGAAAACCACCCTTTGCACTAGGGTTACCACCTGTCCCACTTTGCGAGGGACAGTCCCTCTTTAGGCATTTGTGTCCTGACAAAAAATATTAAAAATGGCAAATGTCCTGAGATTGTAGGACATAAGTATGTCCTATATTTTATGTAATAGTTGCATAAAACAATTATTCTGTATCTAAAAGACCTAAATGTTATAAGAAACAGAATAAGCAACTAAAATGCTACAAGAATAAGCTTTTATTTAGGCAAAAAAGTTAAGTTCTATCCTTTGTACTGACCGTGGGTATGTGCTGGCCTGTAAAATCTGATGTTTGTCCCGAAAATGTCCCACTTTGGCCATTTGAAAAGGTGGCAACCCTACTTTGCACTGGTTGGGGGCATTGTCTGTTCTGAGAATTATCATATTTCAGTAAAAAATATCCTACTTTGGGAAACAGAAAAGCAGCATTCCTATCATTCAGCAGAATTTGGAGAAGCCCTTCAGTCCTATGCACTCAAAAGCACAAAAAAAGGTGAGATGCAGAAGAAGAATGCAGGTCTCAAATATTAGTATTTCCCTGGGGAAGTTAGCATAGTGGGAAGCTAGGAAAAGGCCTGGATGGTGCCTTCTATATTTTTGAAGAAGATTTCAGCATATTAATTAAAGTGCTTGAAGTCACTCACTTTACATGCAAAGTACAAAATTAAAGTGACAGCACATTATACAGTCAACTATAATGAACAGCAGTAAAGTAATGGCTTTGGAGTACAATAATTAAACGATGAGGTGTTGTGTTATCTGGAAAGTTACATCAAACAGATAAATTTGTGCAGTGCAAAGCTGGTAAAACTGAGTGCTAAAGGAAAAAAGTAATCTGAGCAAAGCACACCAGTTCAACCAATGACCTCTTTTAGTACTGATTAAGTGTGAAATACTGTGTATTTTTATGCTGCTATCTGCAAAATTCCCCAAAAGGTAACTATACTAACCAAAGTACACTGATATTTGCTGCCCTTATACATCGGCAGGAAGCCTTTTGAAAATATATTAAAATTCAAAGAATTCTAATGTGTGATACACACACACACACACACACACACACACATATCTATATATATATATATATATATATATATATATATATATATATATATATATATATATATAGGGAGAGAAAGGGTGTAAGTCAGTTAGCTGAGCCAGCCCACTTTGAAACGCAGCTCAACAAACCAAGTATATTGACTCATGATCCAGCAAAGCTCAGGGACAGGCTTTAATATGGGTCCTGTAGAGGGTAAATTCAACACTCACCCTGTTTCATCCATCTCCAGTGGATCAGTGGATCAGGAATTGATGAACGATTTTCACTGAGCCATGATTCACACTGAATACTAGCTTGATAAAACACATACATCCATACATATATGTGTATATGTATCTACTTTATATTGTCGAAAAACCACTTAAGTGAAATTCACAACGTCAAAACCACTTTGCTGAAACAGCATGTTATCGAACACCTGGAACATTGCAATTTCACTCTGGGAAGTGAACCACTTGCCTACCAACACAGAAAAAACAAACCAAAGCAAATCAATCCCACCCATGTGGGAGGCTTCACTCCCCACCCCCCCCATGTGAGGGGGCTGTCCCCCCCACCCCACTACACCCCCTAACTAAATATACCAACTCCGAGATTGCAATATAGCAAAGAAAAGGGCAAAGTTCACCATGTTAGTCCAGTGATTAGTTTTCTGGACTGAAATTGTGATATTCCGGGTGATCGATAACATGCCGTTTCAGCAAAGTTGTGAATTTCGCATAAGTGTTTTTTCGACAATATAAAGTAGATTCATATATATATATATATATATATATATATATATATATATATATATATATATATGTGGATAGACAGAGATGTAGAGTAGCATTTCCCATGGCAGTAGAGAAGCATTCCAGTTTTAATCAAAAATAACTGAGCTTTACATTCCAGTAACATGCATAATTTTCTTTTCTTTTCCAAATTAAAATATGCATCATTCAGCCAAGATAAAATGTAATTTGAAAACAACACAGTCATAAAGAAATACAACAAAATGCTTGGGTTAAGTCTTTCAATCTAAGGATAAAACAGTTGTTAAATCAAACAGTACCTTATTTATCAATTCACAAAGATATTTGAGCTAATAGCCTTCTCTCGCTCTCTCTCTCTTTTTTTCTGTCTACCCTGCACTATATGAAATCTCAGTAGCTTTTCAGTGGGTTTTGCAGTATTTATTCACAGTAGGAATTTCTCTTTCATTATGGAACTCTTACACACAGTAAAAACTTCTCTTCCACTTCAGAACTCCCAGCCTTAGGCAGCCTCTCTGCCTCTTCTCAGTTCTGCCTTCTGTCTTTACACTAAACATCATGGACACTGCAGGCAATCCTCTATAGTCCTAGAGGATACAAAATCTACTTCCTCAAGGACATTTTAGGGTCATATGTTACATATTAATTGGTATGGAGATGGTTTTCATGCTTGCTTCAAGCTGGTTCCAGCCCTGCTTGATGAGTTGCAAGCCTGAAACAGCTTATCTGCATTTAAGTAACCTCAGCCAGGATAGTGGTTGATCTGGAAAGGCTGGAGGGTCAAAGTCTGCCATGACAGTTTTTGATTGCAGTCTTTCTGCCTCTACAGCCATTGCAGATGGGCAAGATCAGATGTCAGTAATATAAATTCATCCTCAACAAGAAGTATTTTAGAGTGGTGAGGGCCTCTTTAATGGCAATGCATTATCTGTCTCAATAGCTAAATAACATCTATCAGCATTGGTACATTTTCCACTTATGCCACAGATGGGGTGCTTATCCCCACCTATAACCTGAGACATGAGTGGGCTTATGCCTTCCTCACAGGCTTCTGTGTGCACTAAGAATTGCTTGAACAAAATATGTTATATTAGCATTCATAGATTAGTGCTAAGCTAACTGCCCTTGCAAGCTTAGCCAATTATCCCTTGTGAGACTCAAACCCTGCACCTTGTGTTTGTAAGGCAAACACCTTAACGATTAGGCCACCCTCCCAACTCTTGTACAAACAGTACATCTTTGTTTAAAGGCTTGCTCTGTTTCAGTTACCCACTTAACCATCAACAGAGTCTTACCCTTGGTCAAATCAGTCGGGGGAAACCGAATGAAAGCATTTATGAAAATAACTAGCCAGGGCTAAATAATCCTTAACCTGTTTCTTAGTAGTTGTGGGCAAATTTTGTACTACTAAAACTTTCTCAGACTGTGGTTTCACTTTTACTCAGTCTGTTACACATAATTCAAATAGATGTCTTCTTCAACTGCTTAATTTGCGCTTAACGAGGTTAGCAGTCAGTCAATCTTGATACAGGGAATCTAATGCTGCTTGAACTTTTGGGAGAAAGCTTTCCCTGCATACCTCTAACTGTACAGATTTTGGCAGAATGTCCAGGTTTTTGCCTCATAGTTTTGGTCCGTTTTTCATGAAATTGTGGTCTTCTGGCAAATCATTGAAGATTGAAGTCAGAAAATAAAGACAGATATTTGAGTTTCAGACATTGTACCTTTCAGAAAATTCATGGTAATGCAAAACCTGCTATTCTATTAACTTTTTTAGGTTTGTAAGAGCAATATTTAAAACTTGTCACTATTTTTGATCCTTTGTCCTCCCATTATTTGTGGCTTTGTCCAGATTTCTCGCTCTAAGAGCTTGATTGGTATATTTCCCAAGTGTTAGAAACTATTAATATGTCATTCAAATAAGCTGCTACATATCTTGCATGGAATTGAAGAATTTTATTCACCAGCCTCTGGAATGTTGCAGGTGTTCTGTGGAGACCAAAAGGCAGGACTCATTCCAGAAAGTGTCCATCAGGTGTGGAAAATGCCATTTTAAGCTTGTGGGGCAAGTGGAATTTGCCAACAGTCTTTGTTTATATCCATAATGGACAGAAACATACCCTTTCTCAACTTTTCAGTTCATTCACTTGAAACATGAAATACAAATCAAATTTAGATATGCTATTTAATTTTCTGAAGTTATTGTAGAACTTTATAAACCCTTTCAGCTTAGGCACAAATACAATGGGACTATTCTATACACTTTGTGATTTTTCTATGGCCTCCAAGTTTAAGAATCTTCTGTACTATTTCCTTAGTTGCTTGGCAATGAGATGCTGGTATTTATTATTATTTCAGATTTACTCTTCATCCCAGTATTTTGGTCATTTGGGATGCCATTGTGCGACACAGGTGTCCCACTCACCTGGCAGAGTAAAGAGAGAGTCACAGTCAGTTGCCTGTCAGGGGACAGGATCCAACAGATTATACATACAGTGAGGTCATATAACCATAAGTACCAGTATGGCTCAGTTGTAGTTAATGTGGATGTAAAAGATTTGAGACATACCTCACTGGACTATATGAAGAGACTGGACAAGAAAAGCCTGCAGGTGGTGGAGTTTCTTGTTAAGAATCCTGGCATCAAGCAGTAACATTTAATATGCATGCCCAGAGATTCCTGGACTTTGTAACATAAATATCATGGACCAGTTTGTCCTTACACCTATCAGGGGAACAAACATCCTTGATCTGGTCCTCATAAACATGGGAGCAAGTTGCATCATCCCCAATGTTTGTCCTCACTGGTCAGGTTGGATTATAAAGCTAGCTCCTTTGAAATAAAAATAAAACCTGTAACCTAGATAAACCTGGAACATTTAGGAATTACTCTAAGGCAAACTTACTTATATTAAGTGATACTTTGGCAAAATTCCAGGCTCCCACCCAAATAATGAGATGACTGTTGCCTGTGTGTAATTGTTCATGGAAACCCTGTATAATCATATTAACATCTGTATAGAGACAGCTGGACCCACCTGTAAGAAGCACAAGACTAATTAAAGCAAACAAGCCATCTTGGTTGAATCTAAAAATCAATACAAAATTAGTTGGTGCAATGACCAGCAAAGTAAAAACTCCCTTCTCAGTTTAAATAAGAAACCCGGAGAGCTTGCCAAGTCTACCAAAGCCAAATTTGAGATAAAAATAGCCTCTCAGTCCTAGTACATTCACAACATTTTCTTCAGCTATGTTCGCATCTTCAAAGGAAATGCATGACAGTGTACTGAATTAGTTGTAAATAGAGCCACCTGTACCGAGCCAGAAGATGTAGCAAATTAACTGGCTGATGAATTTAGCTCCAATTTTACTCCCCTCCCCCCAGATACCCCCCTCAGGAAATTCCCAGAACCATAACTTCCCCAACTATCACTAGGGAACTGGTCCTCAAGGCAGTCTCCAAGGCCAAGAACTCTGCATCCATGGACTCCAATAATATCCTGGGGTGCCTCCTTAATAGCATGAAACATGATCTATTGGGCCCACTACAATCACTATTTAACCACAGCCTCCAAACAGGCTTTGTGCCAGATGAATGGAGAACTGCAGCTGTTATCCCACTGCACAAGGGTGGGCTATCCATAGAACTGAGCACTATATACCCATAAAACTGACTACTGTGATATGTAAAAACCATGGAAAAAATAATCATGGATATGTTAAATGACAACACAGGAAAGGTATAGACACTAGATTCAACTTAACTTGGTTTTGATAAGGACAGTTCATGCCTACTCAGTCTGGTGGACTTCTTTGAGATGGTCATCAAAGCAGTGGATGAGGCCAAGATGATACCCACTACCTACCTCAACCTGGCAAAACATTTGACACAATACCCCACTTGGACATTATAAACATGCTCACTGAATTCAATAGTAACCCTTGCATCACCGACTGGATAGCCTACTGGCTCACAGACAGGACCCAAGAAGTTATGATAGACGAGTCTACCTTCACAAAAAGGCCAGTCACTGGTGGAGTACCTTAAGGCTCAGTGCCGGGACTGTTCCTGTTTGATATCTCCTTCTCTGCAGTCAAGGCTAACATCAAAGGCTACTGGCTGACCAAGTTCACAAATGGTTGCAAATAAGGTGCAGTCATTGAATCCCTTCAAGATATAAATACCCTCCAAGAAGGCCTGACACAAGCAGATAACTGGTACCATGATCACAGTTTTAAACTCAATGCCAAGAAGTGCAAAATAGTATCTTTTGGTAACACAGCCAACCACACAAACTGCTGCATTGATAATACACTCCTTAGTGTAGACCCAGTAGTCCAGCATTTGGGAAAAAATGTAGACAAAGCTTGATCATTGACCATCATGTGCCTGCAGTAGTAAGGAAATCATATTATGTTGCACAGCTTATAACCAAGGGTATGGCATCTAGGTCCAAACATGTTATTCTTCCACTGTACTCTGGCCTCGTAACATCATTAATTGAGTACAATGCCCCCTTTGGCATTTACTTGACCTGGCATATACAACTAGAGCTTCCACAGAGGTGTGCAGTAAAGCCAAAGGAGGTGGAGTTTCAATATATGTTAAAGACATGCACATCTGCAGGCTGGTCAAACAGTATGACGCACAGGAGACACTCCAGGTGAAGTTAGACATTGACAAGACCCCTATACAAATCATAGCTAGCTACTGGCCCCCAAATCTGACTCAAGATGCCCAATCCACCTATCTGGACCTCTTCAAACCTATCAAGATTCAACCCTTTACCTGATCTTGGGTGACTTTACCCAAACATAGACTGGAAGAACTGCTCATGCCAGAACACAAATGGCCAGAGATTCCTCGATTTTGTCAATGCAAATGCTTTGGAACAGCTAGTTGATACCCCCACAAAAAGGTGATAATATCTTGGACTTGGTATTAACCAACATTGGTAACCACTGCAGCATCTCTGCAGTATCATCCTCCCTGGTAAGATCTGACCATAAAGTGGTCACTTTCGAAGTCACCATCTCCCCAGACCCCCCTTTAACTAGGGTCAAACATGGAAACTTCTCCAAAGCTGATTACAGCCTCCTGTGGGATGGTATAAACAGCTTCACAGCCCCCTCCCCCTCTCTAGGAACTGGCGCCAGTATCCAAAACTATACCAAAGCATTATACGAGCATTTATATACATGCATGGAATCAGGAATACCCGACAGGACTAAATCATCCTCCGCAAGGAAGAGTAAACCTGTCTGGTGGATATCTGCAATAAATAAACTCTACAACAAACAGAAAAAATTGCTGTCCAGGACCAAGAAGGAGCAGGTGCCCAGTTGGAAGCAATCTCTCCTTAGCCTGAACAAGCATATAAGAGCACTAGTGAAATCCTTCCAAAGCAAACTTCGAGTCCAGATTGGCCACATCTACTAGAGACAATCATAAGGCCTTCTTCACATATGTCCACACTCTCAAAGGAAGCACTCAGATCTGTTCAGAACTAGTCATCAAGGAAACCACATATACAAATGCCGTAGATATAGCAAATTTGCTGACTGACAGATTCAGTGAAAATGTAACCCCTCTGTCCCCCCATCAGTAAACCAGGACATTCCCAGTACCTGCCCCCTTCCCCTTATATCTAAGGAACAGGTCATCACTGGTCTCTCAAAGGTAAAACATACAGCCTCCATGGGACCTGATAACATCTCAGGCTGCATCCTACATGAACCCAGCAGGAACTTGCAGCACCATTAGGCACCCTATTCAACCAAAGCTTGAGTACCAGCTTTATCCCAGCTGAGTGGAGGACAGCCACTGTCATCCCTTTGCACAAAGGTGTAGTGTACAGTGATCTGGGAAATTATAGACCCATCAGCCTAACTAGCCTGATCTGAAAGGCCATGGGATGAATTATCATGGACCTCAATAACAAGGCATTAGCATCCTCCAAACATTCAGTCCCACACAGTTTGGCTTTGTCAAGGGGAGGTCATGACTGTTAAATTTGGTCAACTTCTTTGAGACAGTCACTAAAGTCATGGACGAGGGGAAGATGGTGTACACCGCCTACCTTGACCTGGCCAAAGCCTTCGACACTATTCCCCACTCAGGCATAATTGATAAACTCTCTCAACTAGGCATCAATCCATGTGTTACCAGATGGGTAGCTAACTGGCTCACTGATAGAACCCACCTAGTCAAAATAGGGGAAGCCACCTCAAGCAGTAGACCTGTAATGAGCAGTGTACCCCAGGGATCAGTCTTGGGACCTCTGTTATTTGGGATATACTTTTCAGAGGTACAGGCCAAAACCAGTGGGCTATGGCTGACCAAGTTTGCACATAACTGGAAGCTGGGTGCTGTCATCAATTCCCCTAGTGATGTAGACATCCTCCAAGAGGGTCTCACTCAAACAAATGACTGGTGCCAGAAGCATGGCCTCAAGCTGAATACCAAAAAAATGCATCATCATCCCCTTTGTGGAGAGTGATGTCCCCAAAAATTATCACATTAATAACAATGTCCTAAGCACGCAATCAGTCGTGAGGGATTTGGGCACCTAGGTTGACAGCCACCATGTTGCTTCCGTTTTACAGAAAGCTTTCTACATGGCTCACCTCATAAGTAATGGTATCTCATCCAGGGACAAGGAAGTCATAACATTCCTGTATTCTTCCCTTTGATCTTAATTGCAAGCATCGACAGTAAGAGTTCTTAATCTTTCATATACACATCACATTATTTATTTGGTGGACAACTGATCACAGAGCACAAGTGACATCCTACAGCCCTATAAACTTGTACTCAGCAGTCAGAGCTGTATGTCTCTTACCTAAGACCTGTGATAGCCCTGAATCATTCTCACTATTTTTAGCACATTAATATACATATATATATATATATATATATATATATATATATATATATATACATATATCTACACAGTTGCATTTTATCTGTCTACCTATTTATGTGTGCGTGTGTGTGTGTATGTGTGTGTGTGTGTGTGTGTGTGTGTGTGTGTATACACACACACACACATATATATATATATATATATATATATATATATATATATTGTGTGTGTGTGTGTGTGTGTGTGAATGTATATATAGACAGTAAATTAGGTCAAATCTACTTTTAGTCAACAGCTGTTTAGCTGACACAGTTTGGTCAGCTAAGCACATGGTCACCAGATGTGTGAGATCTCACAGCTCTCAGGGTTGAGGAATATACCCATTCTCTGATATTGTACAGTCTCTGAGTTAGTATATATAATTAGTACAGGGTGTGGGGAGGTGCAGGGGGCTTGCTACCTGCAAAAAACTACCCAGGGAATTCATTAAAGGCCCTTCCAGCAGAAAGTGCCTGTTTGCAATTCAGGAACATGCAGGCTGTGACTAAGTAAGACCTTATTATCATCTAATCTGCATGACTTCTGACTCACAGGTACTAGTAGGTACTACTGCTGATCTGCATGTCACTGTAGTACCCTGCTGCTCACGTAAGCAGAGGAATCTCCCTTCCAGTCAATCTTTCAAATACATGTACACTATCATGTATACACACACACACACACACACACACACACACACACACACACACACACACACACACACACACACACACACACACACTACAGTCCCTGTACCTGTCCCTACTCTCCTGTGGTTCCCCGCCACCTCGTAATACTTTAGTACTATTACGGCATATATGACTTAGGCACTGGTGTTCTAGTGTATTCCTGCACTCTCCAATCCTTGTTGCAATGTTGGTGCTATTATGGCACTTTAGAGAGTCAGACATTTTGATCTAGTGGTCCCCCCCACCTTGCACTACTGTTGGCATCATTACAGCAGTTGAGTGTAAGCCCTGTTGCCTGTTGTTGGTTTACCACAATTGCTGGCATGCTGTATGTGCCTTAGGTCACTCTAAGGAGTATTCCCTCATGTCTAGTGGTTTCTCTCATTCTTGAATCTCATAGTAATGTTGGTGCCACTATAGCAATGTATTCCCTCATTGTCTACTGGTCCCTCTATCCCCCTAATCCCCATACTGCGGTTGGTGCTATTACTGCACTTGAGAGTGTCTGGTGTCCCCCCACATCCCTGTTCTGCTGTTTTGTGCTTTAGGGCGCCATTCCATGTTATCTAGTGTATCCCTCTATCCCCACAGTAATGGTGCAGACTGGCACTGTTTGCGTGTGCATTCCACCCCATCCTCATAGTAATGGTGGTTCTGGCACAGCCCTTTTAAACTTTCTCCCTATTATCTGATGGTTACTCCGACCCCTGATCCTTGTTATGATGCGGGTGCTGTTATGGCAGTTTTACAGTAAGCCCTGGTGTCAACTGTTTCCCTCATCACATTCGTGTTCACTACTGGAATGTGGTGGGGATGGCTATGGTGATCTACATGGCTGAGCACATTCTTTCCCAAAGTCAACCTGTAGTGTATGTGTGTGTGTGTGTGTGTGTGTATGTGTATGCATGCGCTCATGCGTATGTGTGTATGAAACCAGTCACTACACAGACATTTTGGACATTATAAGTCCTGACTGAATTCTGTACCATTTAAATTTTATGTTTTTACCAGTTCTATTTTATGGGGTTATGTGAACCTACAAGAAACAGCACCTTATGTGTGTTTGCATAAATGATCTCTACTGAGATTTAATGCTTTGAAAATGTTGCTGCACAGAAGCACAGAATTAGGTGATGTGCCTGTACGGTTAAAACAATTGCTGCCCTACAATCTTGTGATAACTAGTATTTTATTTTTATGATTATCTTTTTTGCAGTTTGTTGAAGTTTTTATCAGAAACTACCAGCCTGATGCCTACTGGAAGGTACTACAAACCTACTTTGATATTTATATAGCAACATAAAGCATTTAGTCCTATAATGTAAATATCATGTAAAGTACTGAGGTAGTGTTTTTATCTCTTTCTGTCCTGAATTGGCACACCATTATTTTACTTTTATCTGATCTCAGAACTGCTGTTGACAAGATTAGATGAAGTACAACCTTTCAGTGGCAGCACATATTGTATCGTTTGTATATAACAATATTTTATACACATTGCAATAATGTTTGACTTGGTATGATGTATGGATTTGTTAGCCTCTTTTGCATTGAGTTTTCATTTTCCAGGCATTTATGAGAAAGATATCCCTATCCCATCAGTATTATTTAATCTAACATATGTTTTAAATACTGGCTATTAATTGTGCTTCGGATAATGAAAATAGCAAATGAAAAAAATCTCACTGCTTATATAGCTCTCTTCCCAAATGTTCAGAATTATCGGTGAGCTCCCTTGTATATAACATCTTGATGGTCATACAGCCTGGGAAGAAGGAAACAAGACAGCTGCAGGAAGAAAAGTGTTGTTTTACAGTTATGAGGCAGTATTATAAGAAAATAGAGTTTTATGTTTAAATAAAACAAATGTGAACAGTAAAGCATTGCATGAAATGTGTACGTTAAATCACCGCGAGTCCTGGATGATCTGTTTCACTTTCCAGTCTTGGTGTTTATGTGCAACTTCCCAACATTATTTTACATGCAGTTCTCATATTATTATTTGTGTTACAACTTTAGTAGTGTTACTTTACTTCATTTTGAAACATTTGCTTATGTGATGTTTACAGCTGTATGTTATACTTACTAATGAAAACCATGAGTTCAGTGAATGTCATTAGCTAAGTCAGCACTTTCTCTTTCTTGTTCTGTACTGTCAACACTAGAAATCACTGAGTGTTTACCCTTCGGTGAGTTAGCAGAGTATGCTATCAGCTGTTTGAAGAGTTCAGTAGATGGAAGGTCTGCAGAGGAAAACTACCGCTCATTTATCATGGGGTATCATGTTGAGGTTGCAGGGTCATTCCAGTGATGAGGGCTACAGCATTTGAGAAAAGCATCCAGAATTTTTTATCTCCTCATCAGAGGTTATGTGCAGTTTGTATGTCAAGCACTTATCAAAGTTGTAAGAGAGGTTTTCAAGACACATCCAGTCTCACATCAACAATAGCTAAAAATTATTAGGTTAAAAAGTATAGAAATAATACTTTACAAGGAAACATATTGATCACTGGCTGAAATATATGATTTAATGTAAAATTAAGAAACGAGAATGATGTGTGTTACATATAATTGAAGATCATCAAATTCAAAATGTTACCCTCATAAGAAACTGCCAGTCAGTACAGGAAGGGGTCAGATGTTCAGGAGTCAGTCATTCTTACATTCAGAGTACAGTTTACTTGAGAAGTAAATTAATTAGAGTTGGCAAATGCTGGCTGGGTGCTGAAAGACAACCGGGGGAAGGGCAGAACCATTTCATTCTGGTAATGTTATTTTTTATTTACTGCTGGCTGAGGAAACTGTAGGTAAAGTAGTATGGTTTGAAACCGAAATGCCACATACTCCAAATTTTGTAGCATTACATTTTCCTAAATGATTTTTGAACAATTTTTGTGAAGAATTTCATTCATTAACATGGTAGTGAAAATTAATCAGTTTTAAGGCCTGTATGACTAGATGGAGATATTCCATAGCAAGAGAAGAGGCTGCCTGTAGGATATTTGTCCCTTGCAGATTTTTTGTTCTTTTCTGAAACAGCAGATATGAAGAATTTATACATCTGCAAGATTGCTGCAAAGTGAAAAGAGACCACTGTCGTAAACCCTTAACTGTAGCTAGAAACAAAAATGTTATTCCAACCCATCACATAGCCCCCCCCCCCCCCCCCGGGAAGGGAGGCAAATGGCCTTGTACCTTTATACCAGGATGGTAGCTGTCTTCACTGTAAAGTGCCCACACCAGAGAGTGCATGTAGGGAGGTCTGAACTGTCTGTACCTTTAACACCCTTACTGGGAGTGACACAAAGCACACTGCCAGCTTTGCCCTTGTCATGTGCAGCTAAGTAATTATGCTAACCTTTACATTAAAAAAATTGTGTGGCATGATAAAGCATAATCAGTGAGGAAAAGAATGGAGGTGAACAAAGAACACCTTGATGCTTATTTTATGATACACCTTACAAATATGATATGAGCAGTACAATTTGTAGCATACATGTAAATATGTACTAAAAGGTGAAAATGCAGTAATTAAAATGTGTAAGAGTTATGATGTAATGTGGAAAGTAATGGTGCTGAAACTGCATCTTTATACGGCTAATGGGCTTTTGTGCTACTGTGCTCCTTAGAGCTATGCTGTCTAGAGCTCTTTGCTCCTGGTAGGATTGCTCTTAGCAAAAGTGGAGAGGGTGGACAAAGAGTGAGTCAAAATGTGGGTCTGTGGCGGTTCATTTAAGACCCTGAGCACCTTGCACAGCACAGGGGCATGAAGACTCAGCCCTGAAGTCAGGTCTTGGGTGGTATTCAGCAGTAAGTGCACAAAGGCTGGGTGACCTGCATAGCCTGACTGGATTCAGCCCAAAATACAAACTGGAGTTACTGTGTGGACTCACCACCAGTAAAACAAAGGGTGAATTGGGTACAATGTAAGGTAGTGAAGGTCAGAAACTGATCAAATTAGGAAGGATTGGACCCTGGCAATGGAAAGTAATTGTTAGGATGTAGAATATCACCTGACTGTTTCGGAAGGGCCAGAGCTTGAGCAGAAGAATGAAAAACAAAGGTGCCAGTTAGATGTTGGTGGTCTTACCTCGACATGGATTGTTTATTCTGAAACCTTGTCTTGATTAGGGGAATTATCTCTTTCCTTCTCTAGAGTTGCCCCTAGGAGAAGCCCAAGGCAGCTGTGCAGATACTCAGAAATCTCTATAGCTGGGTGCTGTATGAGAAGAGTTTTACTTCATTGTGACTGCTAGATGTAGTAATAATAATAATAATAATAATAATAATAATAATAATAATAATAATAATAGTCTTTCAGTTTGATTGATCCATTTGCTTCTAACAGATGTTCAAACACTCAGTTTTCTTGAAGGCCATGAGTGCAATGCATGATGGGGTACTGTCTACTGACTCTGCAGTCCTGTTGGGAGACTTCAGTACTCACATGGGGACCCTGAGTGGCATGATTACTAGGAATGATCTGAACACAGATGGGAAAGTTTTTGGACTTCTGTGATTGTCTTAAGAAATGCCATATTTGCACGTAAGGATTCTCATAAATATAGTTGATGTCAGAGCATTCAGGGACAAAGGTTGATGACTGATTTTGCATTCATATCATCAGACCTATGGCTATATGTTATAGGCACTCAGTTCAAGAGAGGAATGTAGGTGTCAGCTGATCACCCATTTAAATTGATTTGTTTTTTGACAGTTGAGGCAGAAGCTGGACAGAACCCGGAAAACTAGATGTGTGGTGAGTTTGTCTTAGTAATGTCTTGTAAATGATTCTTTGCAGAAGAGTTCAAATCTCACTCCCATTACAATTTCTCACATGTACCAGGGAGATCGGGGACAGGATTGACTTTTCAATTAATCCTGTCTATTCACCACTAGGTGAGGTTGTCAAAAGACTCTCACCCCCATTACAATTTCTTACATGTACCAGGGAGATCAGGGACAGGACTGACTTTTCAATGAATCCTGTCTATTCACCACTAGGTGAGGTTGTCAAAAGACTCCATAGCCAAAGATGGTCAGTACTTGGCAAGGAGGTTAACTAGGGTTGCCACCTTTTAACAAGACGAAAGTGGGATATGGGGGTGTGGTCAATATGACACTTGCCACACCCCCACCACAACATCACCAGAAGTGTTAAAGGAGATGCAGTATTACAGTTATGGATACAACACTGTGACATTACAGCATACTGAAAACTCAAACCATTTAAATGAAGTGAACTATTACTGCAAAAACACACATTACTCAGTTGTAACAGTAAATAAACTTTAAAGGAATAAAAAACACACTACTCATTAAACAGACACTTGTTTATTTAAAAAGTTAAAAAAATTCATAAACCAACCATGACTATTCAGAAAGAAAACTTAAAAATCTACATACCACATACAAGCCAAGTATAAAATTAAGACTTTTTATTATCAATTAAAGCTAAAGCAAAGAAAAAACACAAAACTACATACTGTACCCTAGTACTACATACTGCACACTGGCAAATTAACGCTAAACAAAGAACACAAAATTACAAACAGCACCCTAGTACGTTATACTGCACACTAGTACACTAAATCACTTTTTTTAAGTGTATTTTGAATTTGATTTTATGGCTTGAAGAAGGGCCCATTTGAAATAATATTCTAGTAAAAGTCACAACATTTCATCTGGTAATTTACAGTCATCATTAGTTCGGCTTTTAATAAGTCCACACTACATCGGTTTCGCATATCTGTCCATTTACCTTTCACCAAAGAAAAAACTCTTTCTGCAAATGTGTTTGAAGTCGGTATAGATAAAACCCTAGCAATTACCGGATATAGTGTAGTCAGTTCAGGCCCTTTGAAAAGCTTCAGCCACTTCTCTCCTGGGGTCAAGCTTGTGTTACATAACTGTTCCAGAAAGGGCCTAATTGCCAAGTAGTCCCTAAAAAGATAATCTTCATCTACATCCTGCAGACTCAGGGCAGTGGTCACATTAAGTAAGTCAGTGAAAGCAAAGGGCTCATTTAGAGATAATTTAGATAGTGTAAACAAGTAGTTGCTTTCAGTATAATCAAACCACTGTTCCAGGTATTTCACTGCTGTCTCCAAGAACACAATGAAGTCTCTTTTCAGTTTGTTAGCAGAAGTGCTATCTAATGTGCTCATAAGTACCCTAAGTTTCCCTCCAAAGAAAGCACCTTCAGCTCTTGCCTGCAGTTTTTGCTTCAGAGAGACCATTACACAAAAAGTTTCCATGGCAGTAAGTGCTGATTTTTCTAATGTACTTATATGTTCATTAAAATAAACAAGAACAGCACAGAGAAAGTGCAAATAGTACTGTGGCAGCGTAGGCAATTCATTCTCACCATGTTCATTAGCTGAAAAGTAATGCCATATCTGCCGGGGGGGTCTCCTCTTCTCCCTGGGGAGGAAATAGGACTGGAGCACTGGGAGATTTTTCATTACTCTTTCAATGGCTGGGAGTAGTGGCAGCCACCTTATTGGCACATGTCTTAACAGACTGTCAAATTCCATGCCACAAAATTCAAAGAAGTCTTTCAAGTCTCTGGTCCTTGTGGCAGAACCTGAAAAGTGGCTGAAAAGTTTCATTACAAATACTTCCACATTGTACGGTAGTTGTGCTGCAGCTTTTTTGGCTGCATTGTGAATGATGTGGGCAACACAGTTAGCCTTCTGGAGTGATGGGCACTTTTCTTTTAATCTGGTATACACACCAGATTTCTTCCCATAGTTCACACTGGCATTATCAGCCCCATAAGCTGAAATGCTGTTCCAGGGCAAGGAGTGCCTTTCCATAATGTTGGAAATTTGCTGTGAAATAGCCTGTGTAGATTCATCAAGGTCTTCATAGAAGTCTAAAAGGCCATTCATCACCCCTTCTTCTTTAGAAAAATACCTCACAACAAGTGGAAATCATTTTATGTTCCCCTTGTTGGAAGCATCTGATGAAATTGCAAATGAAGTTCCTGGTTTTTGAAGGTCATGCAGGAGGCATTCCAATGATATGCAACATATTTACCAAAGCTGTGTTAGTGGATGCAGAAACATACTGCTCCCTGATATGCAACATAGTTACCAAAACTGTGTTAGTGGGTGCAGTAACATACTGCTGCCTGATATGCAACATATTTACCAAAACTGCGTTAGTGGGTGCAGTAACATACTGCTGCCTGATATGCAACATATTTACCAAAAGTGTTAGTGGGTGCAGTAACATACTGCTGTCTGATATGCAACATATTTACCAAAACTGTGTTAGTAGGGTGCAGGAACATACTGCTGCACAGCACAAATGAACTGGCTCGAAAAACAGCATTGGCACGCAAAAGAACTGGCTTGAAAAACATTGGCATGCAAAAGAACTGGCTCGAAAAACATTGGCATGCGAAAGAACTGGCTTGAAAAACATTGGCACTTGAAAGAACTGACTTGAAAAACATTGGCATGCGAAAAAAATGGCTTAACAGTGGCACTCAAAATGGCTTGAATAACAGTGGCCCTTGAAAAAACTGGCTTGAAAAACATTGGCACTCAAAAGAACTGGCTCGAAAAACATTGGCATGCGAAAGAACCGAAGAATGGAGCAGAAAAGAGTTATTACAAACAGTTTAAAAAAGGTCAAATAGTAAATGAGGTAATGTAGGGGCATTTTGGCCATTGAAAACTAACATTAATACAGCTTGTAGAAAATGAAATGCATTATTTTTACCACCGAACATGCCTACCTCACCCCACCCCTCCAGAAAAAAAAGTTAACCACATTCACTGAACCAAAAAAACACTAAAATGAATGAGAATGCACAGTGGATACCATAGACCTGATTTAGCCTTTGACAACAGCAGTTAAAAGAAATGTATGGCACTAATTTACACAGCGTAATGATCTATTAATGAACATGCCCAACAGCAGCAATGGTCGTAATCAGATTATAATGAAAACAGTACATTGTAAGTTTGTTGAAGAGATCACTAAAACACAAAATACAAACTTTGCTACTTATAAAAGCAAACTACCCTATAACGACGACACATTTTAGCACAATCTCAAATACACTGCATTAACTTCTGAGCATGCATCCGCAAACAAAAATAAACAAGAAAAAAGTCCGTAAACATTTTAACTTTTAAAAATACTTTTTGCAAGAGAAGTAAAATAAACTACAATGTACAGCAGACTCCATGGGCTCCTTTTACCTCAAAACATAGCAATTAAGAGTAATTTACCCAGCACAGCAATGCAATAAACAGGCCCAAATTAAAGCAGCACACTCATATTCACATTACAAGCAAAGCAGGACATTTTAACCTTAGCAAAAATGCATAAAAAATTAAATGCACACATTTACAAGTGTAAAAGAAAACAATCTTGAAACAGCTTCAGCTAGTTGGCAACATGTACCTACTAGAATAACAGTGGCGGCTGGTGACTTCAAATCACAGGGGGGCTGCAGGAGACAGCTGAATGGGTGGGGTCAATGGGAAGGGGTGTGGTCAACCAGAAAGGGGAGGAGCTATGCACAAAACCACAAAAAACTAACTTTAATTAAATACACTGCCCTGGGTGGCAAACCATCATTATGAAAGTCCAATCAAGACAACAATAAGTGTAGAAGAATACAAATATTTCAATGCATTGGCTGCATGACAGTTTACTTAATATCTAGATGGAAACAAAAGGTTGTGAGGCATGAAAAAATAAATTACTTTTTAAATACATTACTGGAATGCCAGTCAAAATCAAGTATAAGAAAAACCAGAAGCACTCAACTTAAACCACTTCTCCTTGCACTGCAGTTCTAATTATATGGAAGCTTGTCCACCAGAAACACCAAAATGTACTGCCAAAATGCCAAATACCGATTATACACCATGTTGAACGCAGCCTCGAATCCCAAAAATACCTTACCACTCCAGACCCGGAAACAAGTGCTAACATTAGTCTGGAAGGGGGGTCAAAGCTGGGCTTTCATATTGCTGGTGTTTGGAAGTCTGATCTTTGATGTTCACAGTTCCGACATTTTCAGGTCAAGCTTCCCATCCTCAACCACATAATTGTAAAACAGTCAGCACAGAGGATTTGGTTTATGATGGTAGAGGAATACAAATACACATTAAAAAGAATCTTACTGAGGCTGTCAGAATGAAGCACAATTGCTTAGATCCTTTAAACAGAAATACATACAGCCCATACACATACCAGTCAATATGCACTACAGTGAAGAAACACTTTCTGTACACAGCTAAGACAGCATATTCTATGATAATGTAATGTATCCCCTCAGTGATCAGTGCTCTGTTGCAGGGTTATAAATTCCAAACCAGCAATGCTGCAAGACATACAGCTAAAGAAATTCAGCAAAGGTGAAAGCGAAAACAAGACCTAAAAAATACAACCTGAAAGAGATGCCAGAGGGCCAAGCACCCCATATTATAGACAGTACACACAGCACCAACAAGATGCAGAGAAACAACCCATGGCTTCTGTTTGAAGACTATACCTGCAACATAAAGAGGCAGGCAAAAAAATACAGGTGTTGCATAGGTAAGAAGGTCTGGATGCCATAATATGACAATTACATTCAGCTCAAAAGCTCAGGAAAATGGAAGTTTGCCGAGTAACTCACATCAACCCACTCAAAATGTGACAGAGGAAGAAATAGGCAGCTTTCTCACAAGCTTGAAACAAGAAGTATCCAAAAGGAAGAACAATCAGTCATTAGTAGGGTTACCACCTGTCCCACTTTGGACAGTTCCTCTTTCAGCAGTTGTGTCCTGCAAAAAAAATTAAAAAATGGCAAATGTCCTGAGATTTTAGGAGAAAATATTTCCTAAGTTTTCTTTACTAGTTGTATAAAACAGTTATTTTTTATCTGAAACACCCAAATGTTATATGAAATAGCATAAGCAACTCAAATGCTACAAGAAAAAGCATTTGTTTTTGGCAAAAAAAGTGAAGTTCTATCATTTGTACTGGTCAGGGGTTTGTTTTGTCCTGAAAAATCTGACAATTCTACAAAAAGTGTCCCACTTTGGGCATTTGAAAAGGTGGCAACCCTAGTCATTAGTATGTGCACTATTTGTTAACAATAGGCCCAATTTTTGTGTAGAAAAAAAAAGAAAAAAAAAGAGAAACAAGTTAAAAGAAGAGTACAGAATAGGCTGATGATTTGTTTCAATTTTCAGGATTACTTCACTTTGTACCCATATAGTACCAGGATAGACTGTATGGCTCCAGTGTGACCCTGATCTGGATAAGGAAGGTAAGTGGGCAATGAACAGATGACAGAATAAATGACACATAAATCAAAAGGTAAAGGAATAGAAAGGCGAGGTTAAAATAATCAGTCCAAGTGAAGGAGAAAGAAGCCAACCACTCCATATACAAGAGTGCAAACCTTCAGTAACCAATAACACTATGAGCTCAAGTTACATATGAATATGAACCTACAACACGTCAACAAATGGCTTTACATAACAAGACTGTGTCACATGCAAGTACTTTCCTTACTTTACCAGAAACTTAAGTGTACAATTAACTACGTATAAGAAACTAAGAAGCAGCACAAAAAAGTGCTTAGCAAACAGTTTAGAAATGTGTATACATGCAGTCATAGCATAGCCAATTAACATGACATTTAGTCCAGTGAGAGGGAGAGAGAGATACGGGCAGGCAGACAGACAGACACAACCAGGACAGTAGAAGGAAGGAAGCCTTCCTTTTTCAAGATCGCCTCTGCTCACATGCACATGGTTCAATAAGACTTCAATACTTTTCCATCCAGTTTTGAGTACACACAACATTACTTGTTCAAGCACATGTGTTTGGGGTGCAGTGGCACATGACACATATCATTACATTTTCTAAGCACATTCTTATTGCTGTTTAAACCACCAGTTTGCACAGATTAATTTGACTGTCTAGGGCAATCTATTCTAAAAGAATGACAGACAGATGTGCTATCACAGTTGTGTCAAGTAATCTCAGAAGTCTGTCACTAAAAACAGTGGTCTGCAGTCTGTTCCTACAACCAGATTTTAATAAAATATTTGTATTTTTGTCAGAGATTTGTTGAGTCAGGCATTTCATTTTCATCTTGAAATAATTCCTCTAGCATAGATCAGTATCGTTAATTTGAACTCCTGTATATACAGTAGATGGGCAAAATAATGCTGCCTTGATTTATAAACTGAATACAAGGAGAAACATTTAGATCTTTTTTAAACTGTCCATTCTACACATTCTAGGAAGTTTCTCTTTGCTACCCGTGCATCTGATTAACAGCTTGACTATGCACTACAAGCTTTGTACCTGAAGCTGCTTCAATGTAAAACAAAACATTAAAAAAGCAGATACTGAATTTCTTGAGATCCTGTAGCTTTTTAAACCTACTGCACAATAGTTGCTAAAACACTGAGTTGTGTACTATTCTGTCATTGTGTTGTGCACTACACTAGCATGGAGTTGTATAATATAGTAGCATTCTGTTGTGCGCTACACTAGCATTGAGTTGTGTACTACACTGGATTCAGAACCACCTTATCAGCTTTACAGAATAACAGTAAAATAACTAAGAAATAATTTTCTATTAGAACATTAACATTTATTACAAATGTTATGATGTCATCTTTCTCCATGTTATAATGCATATGTTTTATGTGGACATTTTAAAATTTTTATGTTACCTTTCACATATTTATTCGTATGGACAGAAAATTCTTCATGCTACATTAACTTCTTATTTAGTTAATTTATTTATTTATTCATTCGGTCTTATAGTCTGATAAAGTGCTGGACAATTGGATGTCTTTAGAGAGTAAATTTACATCATTTAACACTGCAGCTGTTTTCGCTTTCACCTTTGCTGAATTTCTTTAGCTGTATGTCTTGCATTATCAATGTCTATGACCTAGCTCCCTTCCTTTTAAGGGCATTCTTCTGAGCTTTAAGGGTTCAAAGACGATTACTGTCTGTCTACCCCCTACTCCTCGTCAAATACTTCGTATCTATCAGCAAATATCTTCAGCAGACTTAGTCTAAAATATCTGTCATAGCTTGTGCCTGAAGTATTTTATCAACGGAATGGGATATCTTTGAAATATCTTGGTACAGTGAGCAAGCATCAGAAATACAACTGTAATGTTACCTGAAAATAAATGAACATGAAAATAACTTAAATCAGTTCAACAACTGCAACAGATAGGTTTATAAAAGGAGCATAACCTTATTTTTAAAACAGAAACAAGTATCCTCAAGAAAGGAGTTTGCATGGTGAGTGTGTGTGTGTGTGTGTGTGTGATGAAGATGGCAAAAAAAGAGAGGTGCAGTGGTGGAGAAAATAATCTGGAGAGCTGCGAATTCTGAAGTTGGAGAAGAAATTAACATGACAGAATTTTTAAAAGATAAATGGCTGATTCTTTAAATTGTTCCATGTCTTAGACTAGTCTAAATACATTTCTAAAGACTTTGACATAATTTCCCCATCACCTATTTCTCACAGGAAAATCCAACCTTGATCTAAGTTTAAATTCTCCAGTTATCGTCATAATAGATCTCACTATGTCTAATAGCAGGTCACTTATTACTAACGTATTTCTACTGACATCTTACAAAGGTCTATTCTTGGTCCTCTACTGTTCCACATATTCATTAACAAAATTCACAAAGTAGTAGTCAGAAGCATCAATAGTGCATTATGCAGATGTCTCAGTACCAGTATGATCAGCCAAAAATCTAATCCAGATCCAGTCACTCAACGGTACCTTCATAATATTGAAAATAGAATGCTCACTCAAAACTATAAAACTAAATGAAGCCACAAGCTAAAAATATTACTCAATTTCACATCAAATCTGTATTCAATATAAAAACAGACAAATCACTCATGCTAAACAGTTATGCATAATTATTGATCACCAAATAGAATTTGACCACCATATCAATTAAATCATGCCCAAAATTAAATTAAGAAAATCTGTTTGCTTTACAAATCCAAACCATTTTAACTGAAGAGTTTATACTAATGACAAGTAAAACACTCTTACTTCACACATAACTCTGTTACACCAACAAGCATCCAAAAATAATTCCATAAACATGAACAAATCTGCAGTCAAATAGTGCGTAATAGTTTACATAAACTTAAAAAATGTTTTGCATTCAGCAGCTTGCCTGATAGAAAAATATAATCCATTTAGGCCTTTATGATCGCTCAGTAAAAATTTAGTGACTTCCACTAATGCAAATAATTACTTTGGTTACTCTCAATACTCAGTGGCAGCGACTAAATTATGGAAAGTAACACACACACACACACACACACACACACACACACACACACACACACACACACACACACACACACACACACACACCTGTTTTTCATACTAACCAGTTTCACAAGCACCATATATTCAACACTTACCTGTCCTCCACCGTTAGATCCAAACCTCTTCCCGCGCAATACTCCAACGACTCGCGAGAGTAGATCGCATCCAAAACCCTTTCGACTGCAGCTCCCATTCCTGCTGCTCGTGTTGCAGTCGACGCTCTATAATCCCAGCGTGTCTGTGCACTTTAAAGTGCACACGCCTTTCCCTATCAGTCCTGCGGACTGCGTGAGCATCGCATACAGTAGACCAGTATTCTGGTCTAATGCGCTATCGGCGTAGTCAGAAATTTAAAACTTTTTTATTTTTTTATTTTTTTGAGTTCTTTTTGGTTTGAGGGGGCTGCAGTCCGGCAGTCCGATAGCACGGGCCGCCCCTGTAGAATAATAAATACACTACATTAACTGTTAACATTCCCCCTCAAAAGGTGGACTTGTACCACATACACATTGACTTGTAAGAACTAACAGGAAAAATTACCCAAACAGTATATCCTAACTTCCTGAAAAACAGCATTAAATTGCACACATTTCCACACAACAAAGTGCAAACTATGCTCGAACATTTTCTATCTGCAAACAGAAAATACCCAGAAAAAGCTACGACAATAGAAATACATCACACTAAATTTATATTTCACTGCCTCCCCACCAGAAATAAACAACTTCTGTACACACAGTTCAGCCTTTTAAAAGTAATGCTTCCAAATCATACCCCCAAGAACAATAGCACTTACATATACATACAGGTTTTATACCTTTAAAAACTACTACTCAAAATCTCAAAATAACCACTGCACAGATTTAAATAATGCGTACTGCACCCCCATCTACCTCTAAACATTAAAAAATGAAACCACAATATATTCCCATTTTAAACTACTACTCAAAAATCTCAGAATAACCACTGCATAGATTTAAATACTGCATACTACACCCCCATCTACCACTAAACATTAAAAACTTAAAGCACAATATTCCCATTTTAAATAACTAAAGCCACAAAATACTATGTTATGTACTTACCACTATCACAGTTTTTGCTGGGCTAGATTGCTTCCTTCCTGCTGGAATGGCTAGTTGGATGATTGGCTCTGTCTGCTCAAGTGGCTGGGCAGGCTGGCAGGCTCCCTTGCAGGCTGGCTTCTTTGCTGGCTGGCTGGCTTCATTGCTGGTGGGCTGGCTGGCTTCTTTGCTGGTGGGCTGGCTGGCTTCTTTGCTGGTGGGCTGGCTGGCTTCTTTGCTGGCTGGCTTCTTTGCTGGCTGGCTGGCTGGCTTATTTTGCTGGCTGGCTGGCTTCTGTGCTGGTTGGCTGGCTGGCTTCTTTGCTGGCTGGCTGGCTTCTTTTGCTGGCTGGCTGGCTGGCTGGCTTCTTTGCTGGCTGAATTTTCAGATCTTTTTCCCTTCGTAGCTGTAGAGCACGAAAACAAACTGTTCTACAGCTGCAACCTTTATTGAGCTCTTCTAAGAAAATCCCCGCACCCTCAAATCCCTGCAGCCAATTACTGTTTAAATTACACCACCCGAACCTAGCAGGGAATCCCTCTAACTGCAGGTCCAGGTTGGTGACGTAGCCGCATTGCCGTGGAAAAAACTGAAGTATTTTCAGCTTTTCCATGGCAACGGCAATTTGCGAGCACGAAAAGGGGAAAACGGGACTTTTAAAGTCCCACTGTTGGTGAATGCGGGAAGCGGGATGAGAAAGCTCAACCCGTGAGTGTCCCAGGTGGCAACCATAAGGTTAATCCTATGACCCACTGGTGGACACAGGTTGTGAGTGAAGCTAGTTAAAGAAGGAGGTCTTATGTGAGTGTTAGTAGAACGTTTCCATATTTGGTAATAGATATTAACAGTTCAGGAAAGCAGCAGCTACAGCAGTCACAAAACAGAGGCTGTATATATATTTATGTATGTGTGTGTGTGTGTGTGTGTGTGTGTGTGTGTGTGTGTGTGTGTGTGTGTGTGTGTGTGTGTGTTTGTGAGTTGGGGACAACTTTGGTGAAGATGTGAAGAATGACTTTCATTTTTTTTATTTATTTATTTGTTCACCATTTGTTAACTGGCTTGTTCAAGGACCCTTTTCCCTATTCAGGCATGACCCAGGCTATGAGGCACAAAATATGATAAACAAAGAAATAAAAGTTTATATGAATTACTTACACTGAAATACAATATAAATGTAATATTGGAATGTATAATACATTTCAATAAGGTGAAATCTAAAACAGTAATGCACTCAAGTTATAATATAATTATTTACAAGAGACAACCAGTTAAATGTTTGGTAAAGTAAGCTATTTAAAAACAAATATATATTTTATGAAATAAGAGCATTCAGGTTTGTACATGAGTAACCATTCATTATTTAGCTTTCAATATTTATTTATTTATTTATTTTACTTTTGGATGACAGCATCAGACAAGTACTGGAAAACCATCAAATAACTTGAGGAGATGGTGATGCCCATGCTGTTTTCAGCAAAGCTGGAGAAGTGCAGATATCAAATGCAGTCATTCTTGGATGGCTGAATGAATACACTGGGAATTATTGATTCTGGTGAATGTGTACACCTCTGAGGAGGTAGTGTCAAAAGGAGCAGATGGGATTTGGTCCATTTCTTCAGATGAGGTCAAGTAAAGATTAAATGATTAAATAAGGGTAAGGGTGCAGGAATGGATGACATCCAACTGGAAATGGTCCATTAAGGTAATGAACTTTGTTGTGGTTTCATGAACAGCATTCGTTTTCAGTGCTTTGTAGAAAGCGGGAACATTACCGTGAGTTGAAAAACTGGGGTGCCGGCATCAATACTCAAAAAAGAGGTCAGGAAACTATGCTTCATTTATAGAGTTATCATGTTTCTTATCTTTCCTGAGAATGTCTATACCAGGGTTCTGAAAAGCAGACTTCATGTAAAACTCAATTTAGGGAAAGTAGTGTGAATTCTGTTTTCACTAATGGATTAACTCGTTGTCCTTGAAGGACTATTGAAGAAGTTGTGAGAGTTAACCATTAATGTCTGTATATGTTTTATGGACTTGGAGGTAAGCCTCTATGAATGATGCTCTTTCCACATCTGGGGTGGGTTTTCATTCATTTAGCTTCTATCCCAGAGATGAATACTTCAATGAATTTTGTCCCTTTCCCCTTTCAGGTAGTGCCCAGAGACTCACCTCTCCAAGTGTGAGAGGTGATTGAAGTCTATCCTTTTAACCCACAACCCACATCTGATTACTGTCTTTTTACCTGGGGTCTCCATTATCCACTGCTCTTAATGGGATAGGAATGAAGGTGGGGTTGCAATCTGCTACAGCGTTATACATCATTGAATTCAGGTTTATCGCTAGGATGACCAAATCCTTCAAACATGTACTTTGTTACCACAGCAAACTGTATATTTCCCATCTCCTCATCTACCTATGAGCTAGTTGTCTAAAGATGTTCCTACTAGAGGTCCTGGACTTTCAGACTTACAGTGCGCTTTACAACTGAAATTCTGTAATTCTCAGTGACTTTAATATCTGTTTTGATCATGCATCAGTGGTTGCCACAAAGGACTCTTTCCCACATATATCCTCCAAAGCCTTAATAATTCAGGTCTTCTTCTACAAATCACTCAAACTAAACTGCATACTTCTGGCCATGCATTCTCTATACTTGGCCCCAATCTGTGTTAACCCATCCCTCCAGAAATTAAAAACATGTAATTTTCTCCCAAATTCTGTGCATTGCTAAAATTTCAGATAAAAAAAAACAAGTAAAATATACTTGTAACCTGCCAGGCCATATAACTTAATTCAGTCCTCTACTCTCCTGACATTCCATTTATTAGACTCTAATCTAACCTCTCAGTTTGTAATAACCCTTTACTGGCTATCCTTATATAAACCTGCCATACACTGAATTTTACTATAACCTTGTAGGATTATGAATCTTTGTATATAATATAATATGATTGTGGTGGGTTGCTTCCACTTCACTTTTATTGTATTTGTACTTTTTAATTGTTGTCGCTGCTATTATGGTTGTTCTACTTCACTTCTATTGTGACCAAACTTTTTGTTTGTAATCATTGTCACTGTTATTGTACATTGATTCTGGGATGAGACTGATATTGATTAGAATTGAATAGTACTGTACCCATGTAAACAAATTCTAAATCAAATTAAGGACCTGAGTCTCTGTCATGCAATGATTTAACTTTTATTTTATTATTGTTTTTCTACATTTGTTTACCACGGTGGAGCAATTTCAGTCTCAGCCCATAAATGCAAAGAAAGTCAGAATTACATTTATTGAAAGGCAGCAAGAATATGATGAAATTACACACAGGCAAAGTACCATTATCATCTAATAAAAGTGTAAAGAATATCTACACTAATAATATACATTATTTTCAGAAACTAAGACAAATTTTATGTAGAAAATGAGATATATGTGTGATAATTATAACTGTGTGCTGTCTAAGTGGGAATGATAGGATAGCTGAGTGGAGTGAAGGATGTTAGACAGAGGTTACAAGCAGCTGGAAGGAGCAGTTATATTAAACAAAAGATTATGCGAGTGATAAGTCAAGATTGGTGCAAGAAAACCTGCCATATGAAGGACAGTAAGAGTGTTACTAGTAAGAGAGAGAGAGTGATGTTGCTCAGGTTAGGAGATACGTACGGCTGGATGAGAGGCAATGATATTTGACTGATGAAAGGTGGTGAGCCTTTAATTGAACCCTCAATTTGGAATAATATGAGGTATCTTTAATTTGTGGGGGAGTACTGTCCTAGAGTTTTGGACCTAGTATAGAGAATCTTTGATTTCTACAGTGGATTTCAGTTGGTAGGGGTGGGTGTGCTACAGTACAGGAGCAGAGTGGTTGTGGTTCATGAGACTGTAAGAGGAAGGGTTTAGTTAGTTTAGCTGCTAGGGGAGAAGAGGTCTGGTTGACTAAGGAGTTTGAATAATTGGAATCTTAGGAGACATTCAAACTTTTCTGAACGGGTAGCCATTTTGCTTTTAAAATGCTTTACAATGGTGTTCATTTCAGCTGGACTGGTTGTTTAATTTACACATTTTATTGGTTATTGTTTGAATGCATGTGTAGTTTTTTTTTTTTTTTTAGAGAATGCCTTTGGCTAGGACTGTTTTGGAGGTTTCCTAAGAAAGGGAGATCGTATTAGCATAAAATATTACTTTTTCCTTTTGTAATCAAGATGGAGGGAAAGTTAAGGGAAGGGTCAAGTCAAATGCAAAGGTATTTAAAAGAGATAATGTTTCTATGGATGTGTTATTGTGGTCATAGATATATAGAGTTTTGTGTTTTTTTTTAAGTTTGTGTTTGATACCAACAATCATAGTTTTATTTTTTATTGGAGATCCAGTGGATTATTAGGAAGAAAATCTGCTTGCAGTTGTGTCTGGAGGCTGGGTATTGAGTTGTTTGTGCAAAATAGTACCATATCATCTAGACAGAAAAGGAGGCGAGATGAGGTAATTCAAGGGAAAGTTTATTTGCAAAGATGAAAAATAGTAGAGTAGCAAGGACAGAATCTTGTGGTGCTCCTTTTTTGAAGACTGATTGGGAAATCAAGGTATAAATATTGACAGAGAAATGGTGACTTGTGAGATCATTTTGAAACCACATTAGATAACTGGGACTTATGCTTATTTGTAGTAAGTGATGGGGAGGATACTGAGGTAACCACGACTGAAGGCTTTTGTAAGATCAATAAAGATGGTACCAGTCAGGTTATTACCTCTGAAATGCACAGATATGGTCATAATGTCATCTTGATTTTCCTAATGGATGTGATCTCATAATCTGATCACTTCCTTGACTGCTTTAGCCTACAGACATAGCATTATAGTCCCCCAATTTTACACTGAGGGGAATGTTTTGTTACTAATCACATTACTCCTGACCACTTTTCATCCACACTTCTTCATTTCCTTCCTGAGAATGGTGTTGATATGTTTAATGCACTGGTAGGAGACTATAACAAGTCCTTATCTTTGTCTCTCACTGAGATAGTCTTGGATCATGTGTGCTGTATCCTACTAGAAGAATAGGAGCCTTGGTTTCACCTACAGCACTACTCATGGAGACCAGAATGATAGAGGCTGAAGCATCATGGGAAATTAGCTGGTCTTTGGTATATATTGGTCATATTAAGAGAACCAGCACCATCTTGAGCTGGATGAGTTGCGAACAATAATTGTACCAGACTGAGATCTGTCATAAGAAGAAAGCTCATCTGTCCAGAGAAATCTCCACAGTGGTTAATTGACTGGCTATGATGTTTTGGGTTGTAGACAGGACACACAGCCTAACCTGCTTTACTACTCACTGAGCCATATAATCTTATCCATGTGAATTTGGTGTTCATGTATTTCTGTATTCATTTTGCCTCATGCTTGCTTACCAGAAAGCCTCCCTAATCAGGCTTAAGCTTATTTGTACTTCTGTATTGGGTGTCACCAACATGGGGACAAGTGTTGGCCAGACCAACCATTATCCAATCAGCCTTGGAGGTGGTTTGTACCCTCACTGATATCCCAACAACCAAGTGTATATTATAAACCCTAACTACTCCCTAAAGTTAGAGACATATGCCCTGAATCATTAAGGAGCCACTTTGTGTTTCTGTATGTGAGACCATGCCCCCACACACTCACGATAAAGGCTACCACATAGGCAACTTGGTCACCAAATTCCAGCCCAAGAATAGGCACACCCATTCTCTTCCTGATGGCTCAAACAGGTGCTTGACTTATTAACTGAACCCGAATCACCTGAGTTTTAACTGTGGCTTTATCCCTCCATATCACTGCAGTTGTAGGGCCTCTCATTTTTTTTATTTAAAAGAATGTTGCTGCTTTCACATCTGCCTTTCTTCTTCTAGACCTCAAGCACATTACTTCAGTCACTGACAGAGTCTGTTTTTCCTCTTGGACAGAATTTGCTGTTTCTGGTTATGATGAGTTCTTAATTATGTTCACAGGTTGGCACTTCATGATGAGTGATACTCCTGCGGGCAGTTGCAGGCCTGCCTGGATGTGCTGGGCCAAATCATCCATCAGAATGATTAGGTGTTGGCCTAACAGTTAAGGTGTTTACCTCAAAGACATAAGCTACAGGGTTTAATTGTCACCTTTGATGGACATTGGCTAGGCTTAAAATGGCCTACAAGGGCAGCTAGCCTAGTAGTTACTGTGAACTAATTTAGGGGTTGGGAGTTGGCATAATGGTTAAGGTGTTTATCTGACAGTCACAGGGCACAGGGTTTGATTCTCACTTTGTGGAAAGTGGCTAGGCTTAAAATAGCCTAAAAGAGCAGCTAGCCTAGTACTTATAAACCAAAGATATTAGTATCCTCACTGAGGACTATGGTCTGTTCAAATACTTTAAAGTATATTTTTGTTACCCCACTCCTTAGGAAACTTTCCTTAAACCCTAATTTTATTTTATTTTATTTTAAATTTGTTGACCGGGATAGTCCGACTGGATACATGTCCATTTTCAGTGGAGGCCCGGGGAGAAAAGCTCCAGCATAAACAGATACAGTAAAAAACATTACAAATTCATTACAAAATAAAGTCTCCAGGTAAATAGAATAGTGTAGAAACAATATAGAGATATATACAAAGTATACATAGACAATCACGAATAGACAAGTTTACAGGTTAAAGGTTACCCCTGTTTACAACATGGGGAACAAATAGGTTACTAGTTTATTCAACATTTCTTAATTAGTGCTAGCCAGGCTTATTACAGTGGCATAGCCAGTTTAGTGCCAGGTGTTGTTTAAGTTTGGTTTTAAACTGGTCTGTGGAGGAGAGCATTGTGATGTCAGCTGGAAGTAGGTTCCAGACTCTACTTGTAGAGTTTGCGAATAGGGCATCACCAGCTGCATTGTTAGTTTTGATGGTTTGAATTAATAGTTTATTTGAGGATTGAAGCAATCTTGGATTGTTATAGGGGGTGATTATGTTCCTAAGAGCTAGTGTATGATTTGGGTTATAGAGAAGTTTATTGGCCATAATCAGAAGGTTGTATTGGATTAGATTGGGTAGTTCAAGCCATCCAAGCTGCTTGAGGTCGATACAGTGGTGTGTCCTAAAAGGCAGGCCAGTGGCAAATCTGGCAATGTGATTATAACAGGTTGACAGTCTGTTGAGTACAGTGTTGTTTAGACTGGAGAGAAGGGGGGAAGCATATAGCAGGGTAGCAAGTAGATGAGAGCGAGCTATAGCAATCTTGGCTGGAGAGGTTAGGAAGGCTTTTATTCTATATGTTTTTTATTGATGGTCTTGATAGTTTGAGTTACTTGTAGGTCAAATTTTAGGTTGTTGTCAATGATGACACCTAGTAGTTTTGTAGAGGGGTCAGGGGAGATTATTGTGCCATCTTTTGCATTTATAGTGAAGTTAAAAGCAGTAGCCCTATGTGTTGGGGAGAATAGTAACATTTTCGTTTTTTTGGGGTTTGATAACAGTCTCCGATTGGAGAGCCAGTTTTCCACAGTACTGAATGTGGACTGGGTAGCAGACCTCAAGTCTGAGGGAGATGTAGCTGAGCAAACCAGGGTGGAGTCATCAGTGTATTGAATGCAGGTGATATTAGGGATGACAGTATGTAGGTCATTAATAAAGATGGAAAACAGTAGGGGCCCTAGTATGGAGCCTTGTGGTACTCTGAGGGTATTTGGTAACAGGTTGGAGAGCTTGTTCTACCAGAGAACAGCTTGCTGCCTCCCACTGAGGTAGGATGAAAACCACTGAAGGGCCTTATAGTCTAGGCCGAAAGTTTGCAGGGTGTCAATCAAAAGTTGGTGATCGACCATGTTGAATGCCTTGGATAGATCCAAGAAGAGAGTTGAGGATATGTAATTATTGTTCTGGTTATTATTTATGGTATTGGTGAAGGCCAGTAGGGCTGAGGTTGTACTGTGGTGAAGTCAGAAGCCATGTTGATTATCAGCCATAAGGTGATTTTGGATTAGATGATGCATGAATTGTTTATGTATACATTTTTCCATTATCTTTGCAAGTGGAAAAAGTATGTATTGTAATGTGTTCATCAAGTTCTGCTCACTTTCTAGCCATACTTATCTAGGCAAAGTTATTGAGAAAATCATATATGTGCACAACTTGAATTCTGTTTGACAGTTAGTGGGTTCAAAGATCCTCATCATTCCAGGTTTCTCTTTTTGCCATAGTACTGAGACTGATCTAATCTGAGTATAAAACTATTTTCTTATGACAAAACACCATTTTTGTAAACCAGCCTTTTTATTCTTTTTGGTCCTGCTGTATTTCTATGCAGTATTTGACATTACTGATAGCTGGGTTACAGTATTACTGTGGTGTCTCTTTTACAGTTCTGAAGTGGCCCAAATCTTACATTTCTGGCTGTACCTTGAAGGTATCTTTGGGCGTAAATACTCTGTCCCAGTTCTCCTGAGTTATGGAATACTACAGGGCTCAAGTCTTAGGTCCTTTATATTCTACGGTGATTATGCTTCCACTAGGGTTTCAGATTAGAAGGACAGGTGTAGCATACTAATGTTATGTTGATAGCATCACCTTTACCTTATCTTCCTTCAGGACATTATGATGAATGTGTACTCACTCGCTGATGATTTAGAGGACATTCTTCAATAGCAAATTCTTAATCATTTGAAGCTAAACGTGTCCAAATCTGAGGCCATAGCAGCTCATGGCGCTTTGACAACCTCTTCCACTTCCATCAGGTATCTTTACATTGGCAATAAGTTTGAATTTGCTAATAAGCTGTGTGACTTAGGTGTGGTCATTGATAAATGGCTGATATTCATGGACCAGGTGTCAGTTATCATGATGTCAATGTATTTCTATCTATGGAGCACCTTAGATCTAGGTTAGATTAAGCACCTTATATCTCAAGATACCTTCTCAGTAATTATTCTTGCAATGGTCTTGTCCCACCTTGACTGCTGTAATGTACTTTCCTTTTGACTTCCAATACTTACAAAACCCTGCTACCAATCAGTTTACTGGTACACTGCATTGTCATCAATTGCACCTGTTTTATGTAGTTTTTCTGGCTTCTAGTCAATTTTTGCATTTTCTTCACAAACCTATCTACCTGTTACTTGGTCCCACTTACCTGATGGAGTGTGCCATATTGCCTTCTGTGGGCTTTGTGTTCTGCCTCCCATGAGCTGTTGGTCATTCTTCAGGTGTGGTTTGAAATTTCTGTGTACCACTCTTATGAATATTATGTCCTGTACCTGTGCAATCTATTTAATGATGGGTGAAGGAGGGTTCTATTGTGAGTTACTTCTGCAAATCTTTGAAGGTATACTTATTTGAGCTGGCTTTTGATGACAGCAGGGGGAAATTAAAGGTGCTAAGTTCTTAAATTATACTGAATGATTACCACAACTCTCTTTATACTTAGCAGCCTGCTGGCTGCTCCAAGGTGACCTATGTCTTACATTTTGAGCTATGAAAGACCCAGTCTTGCTTATCCTCTTATTTTCTTCACATACCAAGTGGATCTACAAACACCTACCATAGGAACCTAAATCTACACCAACAAACAAGACTTACTGCAGCAATAGGTTCCTTACTGAATGTATTCTCAGCTTACGGAAAAAAAGTTAGCACTGCAGATCAAACAAAGTACTAATTTGGCTACCATTAAGGCTAGTCTTGATGACTGGATGGGTATACTTAAACTTACACCAGGGTTATCATGTATGACCCTGCTTGATTTGGGAGATGAGCACTATTACGTGTTTGTAAACTGAGGCAAGAACGTTCAAGTGGGTCTATTTAAAGATGTATTTAGTTAGGCATCTTATGGTCCACTTGACCATTTGCCTGATTTTGTTCCAATGTCCCTATTAGCCATATAATCCTAATTTGCAAAACATGATTCTTATTTCATAAGATTCAATATAAAAATATCTTACTGCTCTAAACCACCAACAGTGTGATTTTTTTCAAAGAGTGATCTTGTCTACTGAAGCTATAAACACAGCCATTGCAGTTCATACAGCCTGCATGCATCTGGTCAAAGCTTTTGATAAGCTTCCCTTTGCAGGAATTGTAAATAAGCTTAAAGGCTTAAATGTAGACCAATCCTTATGTTGTAAGATGGCTATCAAACTGGCTGACAGAGAAATTAAAAAAAATCTGCAGCCAGAATAATTCCACAGGAATTATCCAGATAAATATAAAAGACGTTATTGGAATGATAAACATTTAGACTACACTTGTTTAAAAAGCAATCACCTTATAAGTATGCCACAAGTAATGAAACAGTACAAATAAAAACAGTCAAGCATCTCAAACATATAAAAAAAAACATATATTTTCCATTTTAAACTGTCTTAAACTATAACCTACACAATAAGCAAATGGTAAATTGTTAATCATTTGGCCATTTATAATCTGTTTTCTCTCATCTTCAGTACATTAATGACAGAAATATATTCATTGAGTCCAGGAAAACAAATTGTCCTTTAACCTTAACTGTCAAATAGGCTCCTTAGACTGAGTCAGTTCCCTCCAATGACCATCTCTTAAGTACCTTTTAATATTCTCAAGCACAAGAACCTAAACATATTAAAATTATAATATTTTTGAGCAGATATTTTTCTTTGTTTTCTGTGCACATTTTTAAGTCAAAACGTAACTTTTATTCCAGTTTTTCTTACTGAAAAATTGTTTATATCTCGAAAATATATAGTGTCATTTTTCTTTAAATCATATTGATTTCCATAAATACGCTTACATAAACTCCTTTCAGTTATTCCGATATAGTATGCCTATGCTCATTGTGCCACAGTTAAATTATAATACCTCCTAATAATTCCAAATGTGGTCACCTTTGGTAAAAACATTTCATCAGCAGCTTACAGTATAGACAGTACCCCAATTCATAATTACACGGTTGTCAGAAATCTTGGCACCTTTGTAAACAATTCCCTGTCCTTTGACCACCATGTAGCAACAGTAGTAAGGAAATCCTTCTATAAAACCCAATTAATTACTGGGTTATTATCCAGGTCAAAAGAAGTTATCATTCCTCTGGTCTCTTTCCTGAACAGATCAATTGTAGTTTACAGTGCCCCCCTTTCAGTATGCATTTATCCAAATGCATCACACAGCCAGTATAAATACCAGAGGTTCCTAACTAAAAAGATCACTTGACTAAAGACTCTCAACTACCAAGACAGGCTTGAAGTTTTATCCCTATACTCTGTTTCTTATAGGCCCCTGTGTGGTGATTTATGCCTAGTATTCCATGTTGGTAAGGATCCAACCCTCTTTGATGTCTTACACCTCCACAAATTCTTAAACTGAAAATCTGAACATTTATCAGCAAGCAAATAAATAAGTCATGCTAGAGGGATATATTTATTAGTTACATTTTCTTCCATCTCTGAAATAATCTCCTGATACAAAAAAAAGTGATACCTTTATTTTTTTTTAAGGCAAACATTGATGATTGTATGGGAGCTCACAAACTCATCCAAGGCCTGACTTGTTTTGCCTTCCTTGAGGCAGTATGTGACGTATGAGAGTGGATACTGGCAAGGTGATTAAGGTCTATACACTAACTCTGCCTTGCAAATTTTGAATCTATATGTTTAACCAATTCTGGACTTTTCTTTTACTGCCTTGACCATGACCATATTTCATCCTAATCCAGTCTTCCTTATAATACACAGTTTTGCTAGAACTACTCTTTACACCTAGCAATGCTTCATCTTGGTTTTACAGCTACTTTTTTATTGGTTTGTTTTATTTGTCCTTTTTATTATGTGTATTTTACAATATTTTTATTATTGTTACACATGATTTATCAAAAACACCATAATAAATATGATGTTGAACTGATAGGATTGTGTACGCAGCTGTCTTGTTAGAGGTGCTTCAACACTGAAAACCCTAGCCCTACAGCTGCATGCCACTTGGACTCGCAGAGCTTTAGTTGTATTTTTATTCCCAGTGTTAACTATGCTCAAAGTGCGCATCATATAATTATTCTTCATGGACAAGATATCAATTTGCATTTGTGGACTGGCTAGCCAGTTTTAGGGGTATGAGCCTAGCATATTTGTTGATTCCAGGTGAAGTTATCTTCTTAGTATGAAATGACTGTATGTGATGTGAATGGAATGAAAATCAACAAATCTAAATCGGAGTTGATGAATGGCTGTCAGAAAAGAGTGGTGTGTGTGTGTGTGTGTGTGTGTGTGTGTGTGTGTGTGTGTGTGTGTGTGTGTGTGTGTGTGTGTGTGTGTGTGTGTCTATACTAGCTGCCGAAAGCAGACTGGAGTAGCAGTATGGCAGGTAGTTGCGTCAGTGATGGTGGAACTGCAAGCATTGTTGTGTCAGTGATGGTGGAACTGCAAGCATTAAATATATAATCTGATTTTGTAAATCTTTATTCATTCCTTACTGTTAGGACTTCATTTCCATCCTCGGAACTAACATGGCCATTACCAAGCCCGCACCAGCCAAAAACTCTCAGCTAAGACCTACCCACAATGTCCCTCTCATAATCTCTTCAGATCTCGTTTGCCGCATTCCTTGTCAGATATGCCAAGCCTTCTCTGAAGCTAAGTGTAGTGTTTTTGTGATATAGCTATATAATTACCTTCCTCTAGTCAGTTTTCCCTAAAGACTATCTTTTTGTCTTTAAATTTATATACTTTCATTCTAAAACCTACCCTCTACCTTCGGTAGCTCTTTTCATGCCATCGTTGGTACTGTCCCTCTCTCCTACCTTTGGTAGGCCATTTCCTACCACTTTGTGGTATTTCTTAGTACCATTGTTGGTACTCCTCTTTTTTCTATCAGTTTAAAAAAAAAAAAAAGCCCTTCTCTTCTATAACCTTGCTGCTGTTGTTTTTGGTGGTTAAATTGTAGTTTAGGACTATAGTGTAGTTTTCCATGATGTCTGATAAAGTAAAACTAGGATTTAAATGGGTCTATATTATAAGAATGAAAGTGCATAACAGTTGACAAATAATGCACGAAAATTAACAATAGCGAACGGCCATGTAAGCAAATTTTTCCCTAGGGAAAAAACTTACGCTTCCACTAAAAAAAATAATTTGACATCATAAACAGGTGGGGGGGTTTCTCCCCCCACACCCCACAATGTGGAGGGCTCCACCCCCCACCCGCTAACTAAATATACCAACTCCGAGATCACACTATAGGGAAAGAAAGGGCAACTCCGTGAAGTTGGCCAACCATCTCCTTGCCCTATGACTTATTCATCGAATCGCTTAAATGCGATTCAGTGAATATGTGTCACTCTTTCCATATTCACTTAGAAGCATTTTCATGCTTCTAATATAGACCCGATTTAAACAGTGTGATAAGTGCGGATGTAAGATGCCCAACTCAGACGGTCATGCCTGGTGTGTTTATTGTTTGGGCATTAACCACATCAGTGTATCTTGTGATATTTGTTCTAGCTTCAGCAACCGTACATTGGCTGAGCGTAAGAACAAGCTAATTCTGAAGGGTATGATGGAAACATCCTTCTCGGAGGCTCTTTCTGGGATGAGGTCTCACCACCTCCTAAGCATATGGATGTGAAGAAACATAAAGAGAAATGGAGTTACTCAGTTCCGACATCTCCGTCCTCCTCGGAACCGAGTTGACGCCAGGCTTCCCCTGCACCTTTGGTGCAGACTACTTTGGCACCAGGCTCCATGTCTTCTCCCTCAGTGCTGCCCTTAATTCTGACTCCAACCACTGTACCAGCTTCGGCACCATCCCCCTCAGTGCCAACCTTGGTTTTGACACAGGCTCAGACTACTGTGTACCTTCATCGCCACCATCCCGGGCCACGGTGCCAATGTCTTATACGGCTCCACTGACACTGTCAGTTCCAAAGGTCATACACCTTCCCAGAACCAGATATTCTCGCTCTTATGACCCCTTTTGGGACACCAGTTTATTCCATTTCTTGAGAGACCTGAATCTCCTTCGGCAGCTTCCTTCAGATCAATGGAGTCCTTCAGAACATGTAGTGAGGGTTGTGGACCAGCTTTTGGCAGCTACAGGATTACCCACCCCTGCTAGGTATTCCTTCCTTCTTGGAATGGAAGCTGTCACTGCATATTCACATGTATATTCTCCTCCAGCCTCCTCTTAGGTCCCGGAGACTATGGTACCGCTGGCCATTCTGGTGCATTCTGTCTTGGCTCTGGCTTATTTACAATTCCTGCAAAGGGAATATTATCTGAGGATTCCCTGTTGGCATTGATTACTCTTAGTGCAATGGCTCCATTGGAACTGGGGCACTCTCAGAGCAGTGATTGGGCCATTGGCACTGTGGCTCCTTGTTTGGTGCCTATTTTTTCGGTGGTGCCATCTACGGCCATGGCTCCCCCGGCAGCTACTGGTCCTCTCGGAGCTCCTCACCTGGAGGCAGGCTCTTCAGGGTGGGGTGTGACCCCAGTTCTGAGGTTGTCCTTCTCGGTTCCAGGCTCCCATCCCTCTTTGGGCGGGCCTGCTTTCCAGGTGATGGAGAGGGTCCTTGCCTCAACAGGCTTGCAGTTGGCACCATTGGCATTGACACCAGAACCCCCTCTAGCATGCAGCTGTCTCAACCCCCTACTCTGGGATCCCAAGCATGGGAGCCGCAAGACCTTCCCTTGAAGGGAACCCTTTCTCCGGAGTCCTCCTCAGAAGATCCCACTGGGGAGCCACCCAAGAAGAAACTTTGCAAGAGGAAGCATCTTGATTCCTTTGAGGAATCCATTACCAAAGACCGATTGCGATGAGGAAGAAGGGTCCCCACAGTCTCCCCTGGAAGACATCTCATTTGGAGACATTCTTGAGATCCTCAAGCAGAGGGGACACTGGAAGTCCTCCAACCCTTCTTCGGAGGAATCAGTCTTCTTGCAGGCCTTCCATGCTCAGCCATCTACTTCCTGGGTGACCCCACCTGTGGATGAGCTTATTAAACTTATTGTGCATAGAACCTTTGCCCCGGTGGCCAGATAAAATGTTATCCTCCCCTGAAAACCAGCCCAATTGGTCCAAGCAACTGGTAGTTGATTCCATGGTTGTGGTGGCGGCCACCAAGAGGGAACTGGCAGAATATAGTTCCACTGTTCACCCCCTGAACAGAGAGTCTTGGGCTATGGACAGACTGGGGAAGTGGGCCTATGCTTCAGCAACCTTTGCCATTTGGTCGCTGAATTATCTGGCACAGTTTACTCACCTCCAAAGAGACCTAATCTGAGAAATGTCTGCCTCTTTGGCGGGGGTACTGCCTGAGGAGGTGCGTGATACTGTTGCCTCTCAGCTAGCTACCCTGGAATTCATCTCGAACTCCTCAATGCACTTGATCTCTCACATTACGGAGGGGGCAGCTCAAGCAGCCGCATCAGGCATCGTCATGAGGTGGCATGCTTGGATGCATTTGTGTGACTTCGTGGACCCCTTTAAATCTTCCTTTGTCAATGCGCCTGTTGATGAATCTTCCCTTTTGATCCCAAAGTAAGAGACACACTATCACATAGTGCAAAGGATAGAAAGACCTTGCCTTCTGTGGGCATACATTTTTCCACCCCCCAGAGATCCTACTCCAGGAACTAGAGGAGAGGAAAATTGTGGTTCAAGAAGTCTCAAGGATCTTTTTGTGACACTCATGATGAGCAATCCCCCGGGGCAGAAGGGGCAACTCATCAGGAAGACACCCCTTTCAGGGCAGAGGGAGTCCACACAACCAGGGAGCTAGAGATTTCTTCTCTGGCCAACCCTTCCAGTGCTCCTGAACAGCGGCCCAATTGCTTTCCTCTGGAAGCAGTCGAGGGTCAATTTTCCCTGCACCTACAAGCCTGGCAACTCATAACAATGGATGCTTGGGTGCAGAGTATAATATCCAGAGGCTATCATATCTCATTCGATCTTATTCCCAGACCCGTAAAATGAAACCCCGATGTCCCACCCAGTCAAAGGGAGGCTGCAGCCATAGAAATCGAAAAGCTGCTAAGAAAAAGAGTCATCCATCCAGTCCCACCAGACCAGAAAGGATCCGGGTTTTTTTCAGTGCCAAAAAAGACAGGGGACTGGAGACCAATCCTGGATCTCAGCTTACTAAACAAATTCATAAAACCTCAAAAAGTCTGGATGGTCACTGTGCAGTCCATCCTCCCCTTTCTGGGGAAGGACAACTGGATGTGCTCTATAAACCTCCAGGATGCATATTACCACAACAAACAAATTCATAAAGAAGGACAAATGCTCCCGGAGATTTCTCCAGTCCTGGCTGGGAGCCAATCACTATCAGTTCAGGGTACTGCCCTTTGGTCTCTCCACAGCCCCCAGAGTGTTCACCAAATGTATGGCAGTCGTAGTAGCTCATCTCCGAGTATAAGGATTCCAGGTGTTTCCATATTTAAACCATTGGCTCCTTACCTCCACGACCAGGAATCTGCTCATTCTCAGTCTCTGTTACACCCAAGGCCTTGCTCTTTGCTTAGATATCATGATCAACATGGACAAATCACAAATGTCTCCAACAAAAGCACTGGAATTCATTGGAGCGATCTTTGACACAAGGTCCTGTCAAGCTTCCCTTCCTCCTCACAGGCTCTCAAAAATAAGAAGCCAGATTCAAGTCCTCCTTCCACAGACATTTGTACCAACATGCCTTGTACTACAGCAATTGAGATCCATGGCAGCAATCATTACGTTAGTTCCACTAGCGAGGTTGCACATGAGACTAGTACAGTGGCTCCTTTCATCACAATGGTCGATCTTGACCCACCCACTTGACCACATGATATGCCTTACAAACATTTGCAAGAAATTCTTTGGTGGATGAAGCCAGAATCAAATCTTTGGTGTTGACTGTTCTGCCTTCCCCAGCTCAGGGCCATGGTGACCACGGATGCTTCCCTGTTAGGGTGTGGTGGGGAACATTTCCAGGGAAAGACAGTCCAAGTCTCCCATGGAGGCCAATTTGCACATAAATGTCCTGGAATTGAAGGCAGTTCTCTTAGCTTTGCAAGTGTTCCACACATCCCTTCCTTCTGGGACCATTGCAATTCAGTCGGACAACAAGTCAGTCATCTGGTACATCAACAAACAAGGCTGAACCAAGTCTTACCCCTTGTGTTGGGAGGCGATGAGGATTTGGCACTGGGCGATGGGTTCTAACTGCTTTCTCATAGCAACGCACATTCCCAGGAGTTCCAATCTTATTGCGGACAATATGAGCAGGAACATTTTGATGCCTCACGAGTGGTCCCTCAGACCTATAATAGCGGATCAGATCTTCCTCCATTGGGGCAGGCCTTGCTGCGATCTGTTTGCTTCTCCATTAAACAACAAATGCAGAAGCTATTTTGCCCTGATCCCCCCTCAGGGGGGAGTCACCGAGGGATACTCTGACACACGATTGACCCCCGGGTCTGCTATATGCCTTTCCATTTCATCTCATCCCGAAATTCCTCCAAAAAACTCAAAGGTTGAGAAGCAGAGTGGTCCTCATTGCCGCTTATTGGTCCTGTGAAGTCTGGTTCCCTTTCCTATGGCCTCACTTGATTCACAGCCAGTGGATCCTAGACCAATCCCAAGGTCTGCTGTCTCATCCTCAGGGACTGATTCACGTCCATCTCTACAGCCTCAAGCTCACAGCTTGGTTTCTCCACTTCTGATGATTGCCAGGCTACCTGATATTTCATCCCCTGTTCGTGAGATTCTTCTGGCTTCACACAAACCTTCCACCAGGAAAATTTATTCTAGTGAGTGGACTAGGTTCTCTAGATGGGCCAAAGAACATAACATAGACCCCTTTTCCATGCCTATTCAGAAGATCCTACAATATCTCACTACTCTGTTGCACGCAGGAACTTTAGCATTGACGATAACAGTGCATTTAGCAGCTATTGAAAATTTTCACAATGGAATCGACAATTCATCTATGTCACACCGACTGTGCAAAACCTTCACGAAAGGAGTATTACATGTTAAACCTTCTGTCAAGCCTCCTATAGAGCCTTGGGACTTGACATTGGTGCTTCAGTCATTAACAAGTCCTCCTTTTGAGCCTTCTAACTCATGTAATATGACATTTTTGTCTTGGAAAACTCTATTTCTAGTAGCCCTTACCTCAGCGAAAAGAGTATCTGAGTTGCAGGCCTTGAGTGTCGAGACCTTACTTGATCTTTCATAGGGAAAGAGTGTCCCTACGTACTGACCCCTCCTTTTTGCCCAAGGTCATTTCTGGGTTTTCCATTAATCAATCTATCGACCTGCTGGTTTTCTTCCCTCATCATTCAAATAGAGGGGAATACCTTTTGCATACCCTCGATGTTCATAGGCAACTTCGTTTCTACTTGGACAAAACTAAATCTTTCAGAAAAATGGATCAGTTGTTTGTGGCCTTTGCATGACCCTGATTGGGTAGTCCTGTCTCCAAAATGACTTTATCTTCGTGGCTCAGAAACACCATTGCTTTCATCTGCCATCAGAACTAAGTGTCTTTACCTTCCAGAATAAAGGCTCACTCTCCTAGATCAATGGCTACTTCAGTGGCCTTTCATTCCAGAGCCTCTATGGATGATATCTGCACAGCAGCCACTTGGGCAAGACCTCATACCTTTATCACTCATTACAAATTGGATTTGGCCTCCAGGGATGAGCATCTTTTAGTTCTATGGTGCTCAGGAATGTCCTTCCTTAGGGCCACCCAGGACTCAAGTAGCTGGGGACTCGGTCCTAACAGTAAAGAATGAATAAAGATTTACAACATCAGATAAAGAAGTTATGTCTTACCATAATATTCCATCTGTGTTGTAGATCTTTATTCATTCATTACTTCCCGCCCTCCTTCCCCCTGCCTGGACTCTGAGACAGAGCCTCCTACTGTCTCTTTTATTACTTCTATACTATAATGGCGGGCACACTCGATCTGAAGAGACTATGAGAGGGGCATTGTGGGTAGGTCCTAGCTGAGAGTTTTTGGCTGGCGCAAGCTTGATAACTGCCATGTTGGTTCCGAGGATGGAACTGAAGTCCTAACAGTAATGAATGAATAAAGATCTACAACACAGATGGAATGTTATGGTAAGACATAACTTCTTTTTTTTTAGTCTGTAAAAATATTGATATGTATATATCATGTGCTTAACTGCAGAGGTGGTGCTGCGGTAGCATTGTCGCCTCACAGTAAGATGTTATCTTGTTCAATTCTTAGCTAAAGCGTCTACTGTGTGGAGACATGCGTGAATGGGCGTACCTTCATTGAAGGTTGTACGTCAGGGCTGGCAAATCGGTACGTAAAAATCTGCTGCCAATCATTAGCGGACCGGAGTTCCGCTGTGGCGACCCCTAACTGAGAAAAGCCGAAAGATACAACAACATATATCATGTGCTTGCATTTTTGCTTTGTCTCTCTAATGTTCTTGTATAACTGATTTTGACCATATTTTGACTCAAATGCTTGATTCTCTGTAAACTGTGATTTTTTTGGAGCTTTAGTCCTCGGGTCTCCATTGAAAATGGGTCACAAGCCCAGCTGGACCAACCTGGTTAACAAATGTCAATAAATAAAATAAATAAATAAATTGTACTGGATGTGATAGTCATGTGAGAGCTGAGTTTAACTTTTACCTGTGGACATTGAAAACAGTGACAAAAGCCCTCGAAAAGTGAGAACGTTCAGCTAAAACTCTGGTCTTCTAATTAGCATAACATTTCAATACCAAATGGTATGTAACTTTTCCCACTTCCTGTAGGAATATAGGATACTACTCAGAAACACGTGTAAAAACGGAGAGTGACAAAAATGATGGAAAATATAAATGCATTATCAGAGAGAGAGAGATTAAAATCTGTAGACTTTAATGAACTTTATTGCAAAACCCCGTCATGCAAGGTTATTAATTTTTTACTTAAGAAAAGGGTAGATGTTGCCACTAATATGTTGGTTGTGTAGTGTAGTTTTCTGTGTACTAGATAGCTTCAAAAATCTCATGTGATGATTGGAACTCAAAAAATTGTGTGAAGGGGTAAATCAGACCTGAAAACAGGGATATACCTCAAAAAAATACATCCTATGCAGGGGTAAATCAGGCCTGAAAATAGGAATGTTCCTCCAAAATAGGGACATTTGAGAGATCTGGAGACGAGTCATGGGGTGAAATTCTCAGTTTATTGGTCAGTTTATGTCTCCATTCTCAGCTAGGCTTACAGGTTTTGAGATGTCACAGAATGGATAATATCACAGATAAACAAGATTCCTTTTTTAGGGCTTCAGGGCTCCTCCACTGTAACAGTGTGGAGTTTGACAAACAAAGCTGATGTTGGAGTACAGCTGATTCTTCAGGTTGAGAAGAGCCAGTTGAGGTGGCTTGGGCCTCTTGTGACTGTGCCTTCCTATATGCTTCCTATGGATGATGTACCAGGTGTGCTGGATTGGTAGGTTGTTCTGAGGCAGACCCAGACATGATGAATTGAGTATATCTCCCTGCTTACCTGGGAATGCCTTAAAGTCCATCAGGATAAGTTAGTGACTGCTACTGGAGATAAAGAAGTCTGCTCTTCCTGGTTCAGATTACTACCAAAATGACCCACTCCAAGGCTACTGTCTGTCTGGTTAGCAGGCTGGTTGAATGGAGGGATTAGATGAATGGGTATGTGGGTGCATTATAGACAGGTAAATTAAAATTCTGAGCTCACTGATGACACCTCATTTTGTACCACATATTTAAATCAGAAAATACCTGTACATACAATCAACACACTGCATTGAATAATAGGACCAATGTTTTAATATATATATTTAACTCGGACAATTATGATTATTTTCCATTTATAATGGAATTATTATACCTTTGTGCAACTGCTTTGTGACAGTAATTGTCAAGAGATCATCATAGCTGTATAGCAACTGCATAAAGGTACAAATATGTGACTATGTACTAGAAACAATTTTTAGAATGTATTTAGCACGCACTTCTGATTAACCAAAGATGATAGGAAACTTTTTTGCCTTACTATTGCTGTTATAATTTCTAGTAATTTCTATTAACAATTTTGAAATGGAAAGGCAATATGGGGGGGGGGGTAGGTGGTTAAGTGAATTAAGAGAAGAAGATGATTAATGTCTATGTAAGGTCTCATTCTTGTTGTACTTAGCCTTTACTAATTCAGTCATATATGAGATAACATCCACATGTGCAACATGTGATTACCTCTCTACCCATGACTGAAAAACAATCGCATTCCTTGACTGAGTTAAGTTGGTACTGATGCCTTTATTGTTTCCTTTATATTCTCTGCTTGCCTTTAATGTATTTTGTAAATCACATAAGTAAGCTTATTTTCTAATTTCATTATGATCACTGCCAGGTTTCATCCCTTACAATTGTTTTACTGCAGTTTGTCTTCTTGCTTTTGGGATATACTTCTATCCCATGCATCCACACCTTCTTATGTTGTTATACTTATTAAACAGTTGTTTGAATCTGTGCCTTTGTTATATTTCAAATAATATAGCAATAACTGATGATGTCGATGTGGTATATTGAAGATTTACTCGTGGCTAGTGTGGTTTAATCATGAGGGGGAAACCCGAGTGGTTAAATAAAGCCAACTCTTGGATAAATTTCAATATGCCACAACCAAGGAGTCGGTTATTGGTATTATACAATGACATTATTTAAGAAAAAAAATACTTACTTTTCTTAAGTAATGTCTTTGTATAATGATGCATTACTGTTCTTCTGCGGCTGGTGGTATATTGCTGCCTTGTTTTGATGTACTGCGCATGCATATGGGACTTGTGCTCCAATGCTTATGCAGTACATCAGGGCTGTGAAGAGGTAGCAACGGAGAAAGGAAGATCTCCATTGCTGCTTCTTCTTTGTTATAATCAATAATAAAAAAAAAAAAAAAAGAACCCGGGAGAATTTTTATGTTAGGGAGAGATAGGACAGACAAAATAAAAGGATAATCAGGTAAGTTTTTTTAAGTTTTGTAGAACGTACCTGATTATCCTTTTATTTCTGTCTGTGCCATCTCCCGTACGTAAAATGTCTTCTGTTTTCTTTTTGTATTAAAAAAAAAAATACAAGATATACTAATGGGAAACAGTCTGGGCGACCGGACCTTTTCCCGTTGGTATATTCTCGGATTTACAATGGGCACACTGGTTGGGCTGGCCAATCAGCATGCTTGTTTTTGAAAGCTAATGGCCAGTCATTGTGTAATACAAATTTTAAAATTGCCTGTGTTAGATTACTCTTCTGCATGTTACCTAGCAGGCCATCTTTCATTACAAGTTTTTCCTATTTACAGATTAACTCAATGAACTTTAATACAGGTTGCTAGCTAATAACTGATGAATATATCATAGTATAATATTAGTTTACTAAACTAGAGATTAATGCCATTTCTTTAATATCATTATTTGGCATATTAATAGTCATAAGTATGTGAGTTTAAATTATTTGCACCATGCATTATATGTTTGTGGCTTGGACCATAGCTGAAATGCTGCCTTGGACTAGTGCACTTAGCTGTTTAAACAATAAGTAAATAAATCAAGAAAATCATAGTGGGGGAGTTAATCATAACATTGCAGCAACATTTGATATTTTGTTTAATTTCTTCATGAAAACTTGGTTTGAACCAGAAGCAGCTTGTACCAGGAGCTTAGTCAGTACAAACAGTACCCTGGAAGGAACCAGGAAACTGCAGGCTAGTGGATCAGACATTGGCCTTCGGGAAGACACTGAAGAATATTTTTCAAAGCAGAGGCAAATAGTTTTCTATGAGAGAAAAGTCTATGAACTCCATCCATAATGGCTTCATGGTAAAGAGGTTTTGTTAATCCAGCCTAATTCCATGCCATAACTGGGTCATTGTGGCAATAGACCAGGGGAGTCTAGCAGAAGAAGATTACAAAGGCTGCAGCAAGGCTTTGATTAATTGTCACATATGGGGCTAGTGAAGAAAATGGACTGTGTGTGGCGAGTATATTAATAAGGTAGACCACTGATAGCTATCTTATTTTTTATTTTATTTATTTTGCTTTTTTTACTTGGTTTGTCTTTCTGGATTTAGTCAAAAAACACTTTTCAGAGGAGGCTTAGGGAGAAAAGTTCCAAAATATTACAAACATTTTAAACAGACGTTCAATAATATACATGAACAAACATTATACATTAACAATTACATATACATTTGCTAATTAGATTACACTGATATGGAAGTGGAGGCAACTATTACAGTGTAAAAGATACATATGCATTGGTAGATGTTGAAGACTGAAAATTTAAAGAGGTGTATTAGTGGGTTTGTCAGACAGATAATCGATCATAGAAATTCAGAAAATAGAGATGAGGGCAAAAAAATGTTAATTTTGTAGTTAAAAGGGGTGGGACATAAGGCGAGTTCAGACACAATTATATATATATATATATGGCCATCATAAGGTTTACATTATTAGTATAGAGGAGGGGGGTGAGCAGTGTCACTAAATAATACATATAGCTGGGAGATGCTAGCAAAACTGTTCAGTTATTGGTGAAGACTGGTTGTGGGGCATAGGATTCTGAATGAAGAGAAATGGTTTGACAATATGGCAAGATGAAGATAACAGTGGCATTTAGCCTGGAGATGTACAGGAGCAGATCCACTGATTCGATAGTTGAAGCTTTAGTCATGTTTTAACTAATTACATCTGAGTGATGCCTCTAAGTGTCAAATATTGTTTGTTCATATTTGCATCAATAATTCGAAAAGCATGCTATGTAGAAGGTTTTAAAATATTTAATCTTAAAGCTTACACAATAGCAAACTCAACTGCTTTAATGTTTGACCTCTGTCTAGTGCAGGTAAATAGATATTAACTTTTGTTTTTTATTATATTAATTTATATAGCTATAATTTTCATATTTTTCTAAATATCTTAACAACCAAGTAACATTGACAGAACTCCTTAACCTCATATGAATGCTCTCAGTTAGATGAATAAAATGCTGCCGACAGTATGTGTGTAACTTGAGTGGTTGCTAAGATATTGTAAGTTGTTTACAAAATATTACAAATGTAATGGTGTTTATTGTGACTTATAAAATTCAGTTTAAGACCTAGAATCTAAAGAATACTACCACTATAAAAATAGTTTGTGCTGAAGAATTTGTCATTTATACTTCTTTAATAATCCCTATGGTTCCAGAGATATGAATATTTGTTTGAAATGTGAGGACATCATTTGATTTTGTTAAAAGGCTTAGGCTCTTCCCATTGTAAGTTACAGTGCAAACTTCCTGAGCTCCATTGGAGTGAATGAGGTAAGTAAGTTTGCATTCTAAATGGATTTAATTATTTTAAGAGGACAAAGATAAGTAATGGGTGCCATCTGAAAAATGGGTGATCCATGGCCTCAAACTGCCTCAGAGGTTGATTATGAGCCCTACATAAAATCTTCCTTGTATACATCACTCACCAGTATAAGCACAACACTGACATGTTAGTAGATGCAACAGTAAGCAGTAATTAAGGACAGGGCACCAGTGAGCAAGAATGTTGCATAGGCTTATGGCATGTATAGTAAATGCCTGCTGGATTTAAATGCAAAATGGCATACAAATTAACATTAATGTATCATATTTTGATTTACTCCTTTATATATCAAAAGCTGAGAGGAGTTGTGGGGTACATCTCTTGATAGATTACTGATTGATTAAAACAGGAACATTAGCATCATTTTTACAAACATTTCAGTAAATATTTAGTAGTCTCACTCAAAACGTTAACAAAATTCTGTCTTAAAGCTAATCCATTATTGTGAGTTTCCCTATGTTTCATTCAGGACAACAGTAGATATATTTAAGGTGTCAATTGGCATTTGATTATTGAAATTAAGCTTTTTTTGCATGGTGACAAGCCTCCATGCACCACCCAGTGTGGTTGACTGTACCTCCCACATCTCTGACTACTTATATGTACTAAATCCAAGAACACCATAACTTGGAGAAAAGGGAATACTCTAAGACATTATGACCCTGAACTTGGCAAATATAAGTTCCTGTAAGTCCCTATCTTTGCACATTCAGTCTCACTATTCTGACACTCTTATAAGTCTTTGAATTTTTAAATCTGTTACCTTTGTTCCTCTTCCTCCTTGATAACAACCGACTCGTTTGTTCTCCAGCCAGGGCAAGTAACCCTTGAGCAGTCTGCAATTTTAAGTTCCCTAATTACTGTCAGTATACTAAATTGTAAGTAACTGACAGCAATGTATAAATCAAGAGATTAAATTTCAATATAATATCTGTTTGAAACGTATAAACATAACTATACTCATAAGATGGGTCACTTTCCTGAGAATATGTTTTTTTCCTAAAAACTGTCACGTATTTCAGTAACCACACTACTGTATCAGATAAATTGTAATTAATCTGCATGTTCAAGTTTCCAAAGAGCACAAATAGAATTACCAGGTTAAGTAGTGTTTATCTGCACAATGTAATAATCCAAAGGACCAGGGCTGAATATATGAAATCAAACAGCGAACACACAACAAAAGCAACAAATCACCACACTGGATCTCAAACATTATATATTCAGCCCCGGTCCTTTGGATTATTATGTTGTGCTTCATTTTTTTTGGTTTGGGGCGGTGCGCCAATAAATAATGATGCAAGATTTTGTACCGGATACACAGCCATTCATGTATTTCACAGAGGTAGTAAGATTGAAGGTATATTGATGGGTGAATGAAAAGTTGAATATGTAGTTTAATCCACTCTTACAAGATGTAATTGATAAGTCATTGAAGCATAAGTCTTATGTGAATGAGCAAGATGAATATTCATACAATGATGCGCCTGCTAGAAAGAAAAGTACAGGCATTTAAACAGTGTCAATGGCAGCATCTTAGTTTTCAGGCTTATCTGCAGTTGGGTATTGCTCTGCGTGGCCTAAGAATACTTAAAATGCAGACTTATGGCAACCTGTATCGATTGTTGCTTAACAGATGACAAGAACTTAATCTCAAATTGAGTTTGGATTATATGGCTTTGATTGAATGAATTTTTTGCAGATATAGAGAAAGATCTGCAGAAAGTGATTGTTAGTTTGGAAGATAGCAGTCTATGCATGTCTACTTTTAAAGACAATTCAGTGATTTATACTGAGAAGTTAGAATGTTTGAATGTGTTTGAATTAAAGCTGGAAGCAGTCAAGAGAAGGAAGTTAATGAGAGATATGAATGATTTCAAAAAAGGGAATAATTTTTCTTGGCCAAAAGAACAAAAGAGCAGTAGTCAAAGGGTGATTAGAGGAGAGTCAATGTATGAACTTGATGTTATTAGCATGCCTAATGAGTCTGAAGTGACATCCAGTGGAACAAGCAATAAGCGTACAGACCAGCATTCATCTCTTCAAGCTATTAATATTGATGGTAATTGTTCTGGCAGTTCTGTCAACAAATGGGAGAGTAATATTATACCCCCACCCGACCATGAGGAGGATTTTCATCAGGCCCAGGCACCACTGAAGTTCAGTCTACCAGAAAAGTAGAAGTCAGGAAATGGCAAAAGTCAAGAGGAAGGGGAATAAGAAGAAAAAACAAAGAAGAAGGTATTAGATACAGGGGCCCAGAAACATGAGGTCACTCGGTAACCATGAGGTGAACAGTGAGTTTGTTATTGAAATTTATCTAATGTTTTGTTAAAGAAGAACCACAACCACAGACTCAAAAACATGTTTATTTCATAATGGTTTGGTGTTTCCTACATTTTAACACCACTCTGAGACTATTTAGAGCTTTTTAAATATTTTGATATGCAATTTCTGACTCTGACCACATGGGGTCTGGCATCTTGAAATAATTCTGATTGTTTAGTCTGCCTCTAAGTATCCCAGAATGCATTGTTTGTCTCCAAATAATTGCATCACGTCTGCCACTTTTTCCCTAAAGCTCCAGTCAGTACACTGATTTTACAGGCATTCACTGCTGTGTTATAGTCACCTACTTTTGGTAAAAGTTTTATCTGTTTTCAATGACTACTTCAAACACAAGCAGTGCAAATGCTACAGAACAGAATTGAAAAGTGCATTTTATTGCTCTTTCTTCTTAGAAATACTAACTTGATTTATTTTGTGAAGGCTGAAATCTAGTTCTTCAATGTATATCCCCTCCCCTTCACACCTACCTTCCCTAGCTGTCAAAGAGCTAAAGGTAATTTGACCCATTATCTGCATGTGATTGACAGCTCACAGCAGGTGACCAGACTATTGTACTGTTTTCTTGTCAGCCTTTCCTTCCTTACAGTGGGAGTCTCCTGTCAAATTTAGAACCAAGCTCCAAAGCACTGGGAATATTCACTGCTTTGCAAAGCATAAAACTCCCACTTATTTTCCTTCTTGTATGGTTAAATAGCTAACAAATGATACACTATAAACACACACACACTTGCCCCTAGCTTGCATTCACACACACACACACACACACACACACACACACACACACACACACACACACACACACACACACACACACACACACTTGCCCCTTGCTTGCATTCACACACAAACTTGCCTCTTGCTTGCACACACACACATACACACACACACACACACCCACACTTGCCCCTTGCTTGCATTCTCTCACACACACACACACACACACACACACACACACACACACACACACACACACACACACACACACACACACACACACACACACACACACACACACACACACACACACACAAACACACACACACACACACACACTCTTGCCTGCTTGCACACACACACACACAAACACTTGCCCCTTGCTTGCATTCACACACACACACACACACACACACACACACACACACACACACACACACACACACACACTTGCCCCTTGTTTGTATTCACACACACACACACACACACACACACACACACACACACACACACACACACACACACACACACACACACACACACACACACACACACATACACACACACACACACACACACACACACATTCACACACACAGACACACACACACACACACACACACACACACACACACACACACACACACACACACACACACACACACCTTGCTTGCATTCTCACACACACACACACACACACACACACACACACACACACACACACACACACACACACACACACACACACACATACACACACTTGCCCCTTTGCTCTACAAAGATGTAAACTTGGATTCAATCCCAGCTATTGCCATGCATGCATGCCTGCCCAGCAAGGATGGCTACTTAGCATTTGCCATTATAGTTTGATAGAGAGATTTATCATAAAATGATTACTGGCTTCAAAAATGCAGCCTCCCAAATCCCAGACCTGGCAACTCCTTCAAAATATTTCACATAAATCTGTTGTAGACAATAAACAGAAGTGTGACTTTTTTCACCCTTATAGGGTGTAGAGGGCTGGACAAGGCAGCTCTGACATCACAATGTGGGAGGTCCACTGGCTCTTCTACAGAGCATGCAAATCAGGCAGTGCTTACATCACTTTGGGGGAGAAAACATCCCTGTAACTATAGCAAGAGCTCTGGCAGATGTGACATCATCATTTAAAAGCCAGCTAGAGGATTTTCAACTTGGTTTTCAAAGTGAAAGTAAAACAGTACGGAAAGGTAGCAAGCCTAAGAGGTAAAACTGTTGAGTGGATTACTTTTTAAAGCTTTGGTTCTGATTTTTTGAGGCTTAATCAACTAACAGGGACTAAAAGAGACAGCAGGTTGAGCAATCTGCTTGAATATCCCGTTGTTGTCCTTTAATATAATTTGACTTGTTTCTTTTAGCTAAAGGACTTCAGTTAATTCCCTCAAGTGGTGCCCTGACAGAGCTAAAGACCTTTACAAGAAAACTGAACTTAAAACTTTTGTTTAAAGATGGGAGAAATGAAAATGTTACTTGTAAATGCTCTAGTACATTTATAACGGCTAGTGTACTGGTCATTAGTGTTTTTCAAAACATCTGTGATCAGCAAATCCATCAGTTGTTTATTCAATCCAACGCTGTTAAATATTACAATCTGACACTAGTTGAACATAGGACATAGATACAATTACAAAGTAATCCTGATATTATGGTCATGCAGGAGGACAAATGGGGTGCTATAGTGATAATGGATTCAATCCATTATTTACAGTCTATGAATGAATTCTTAGGTGATGCCTTTGTTTTTAAAGTAATTAACAGGAGTACAGTTAATGATAAAATACATTGTGTCACTAGTTTTGTATATGATTTGTAGTTACAAAGTGAGATTAATGTTGAAATGTATAATTATATGTATGTGGCACATCCAGTGATACCAATACTATATAGGTTGCCCAAAATCCATAAAGATTCACAAATCCTCCAATGAGACCAAGTGTCTCAGGTAAGGGTGGGTGACTGAACTGATTTCCCTTTATTTGGAAAGGGTGTTGAAACCTTTGTTAAAATACGTTCGTAGTTATATTTATTATATTAATGATTTTTTAAGAATGTTATATAGATGGTATGAAGTAAATGATACACACAATTTTATATTAGTTACACTGGATGTGAACTCATTATTTATTGTAATACCTAACCAATATGGTATAGATGCCATTAAGGAACATCTAGTTAAGAATACTGATTTTACGGGTAAGAAAATTGAAATTATATGTAGTATCATGGAATTAGTTTTAAGTAGTAATGTTTTCTTATTTAATAATACCCTGTATCATCAGTTGTTAGGTGCAACAATGAGGACATCAAGTCACTAATACATATGCAAATCTTCCCCTAGACTGTTGAGAAAGTTCCTAGTATATCTTTGAATCACCTTCTGTCTATGTAGAAAATGTTATGCTTTATAGACATTTTGTAAATTATATATTTATGATTTGGAAAAGTGATGAACAAAGTTTGAAAGAATATGTTGATTATTTGGACCACACTAAAAATGTTTGAAGTTTACATTACAGTATTCCTTGGTAGAAATATTTTTTTTGGAAATCCTGATTACTAAACAAGGGGAGGAATTGTCTACATGTATTTTTTAAAAAGATGTACTGGTTAATAGGCTTTTACATAGACACAGTATGCATCCTAAACATGTGTTTAGAGGGATAGTAAAAAGTCATTTTTTTAAGAATGAGTAAGCTGACTACTGATACAGACTTGTGTAATGAACAGAAAAATAAAATGAAAGATGAGTTTAAATAAGGCATTATGATGAATGTCTATTGAATGAGATGCATAACTATGTTATAAATGAACAAAATAGGCAGGCTATACCATATTAGTAATGTGTCAACAGGGCTCCATAGTCATTAGGAATAATAATACTAGAAGGGATGCAAATATTATACGTTATATAACTAAGTATAACTCTAGAACACAAGGGATAATAAAGATTATCCAGAATAATTGGGGAATATTACAAGCCTTGTCTGAGTTAAATAGATGTATAGATAAAAAAGCACACTTTGCCTATAAGAAATCATAGAATGATAAGCAGAATTTATGTTATAAAGAGATGTAGCAGGCAAGCAATCAGAGTATTAGTAAAAAGAGAGGGACAGTGCCCTGCTACAATTGCAGTTTCTGCAAGTATATTTTGAGTAATGTCAACTTTGTGCAGACTGTTACAAAGATAAGATATGAATTTGGATATTTTGTGACTTGTAATACTGAAAATGTAGTTTATCAAGCTGTCTGTATAATATGGCCCTCATTTTATATAGACAAGTATAACAGGAAATTGAAAAAAAGAATATCCGAACATTTTCAGAAATAGATAAGGGTGTTCTGACTAATTCACTAGCAAAGCATGTTAGAGAGAAAGGTTTAGACCATCAATTTAAATTTAGGGTGATTCCAAACATTTTATTTCATGGAAGGGGATGTGATATTACTAATAAAAAAAGAAGTTGCAGGGTATAAAATGGATAGAGAGGTTACAAGCTGATAAAACACCAGGACTTAATGCATTAGTGACCATTAAAACTATACTTAAGTCCAAGCAGATGAAATTGTAGAATTTATATATATATCTATTTATATATATATATATATATATATATATATATATATATATATATATATATATATATATATATATATATATATATATATATATATATATATATATATATATATATATATATATATATATATATATATATATATATATATATATATATATATATATATATATATATATATATATATATATATATATATATATATATATATATATATATATATATATATATATATATATATATATATATATATATTTTTTATATATTTGATATATCTTATATGTATGTTTTATGTATATTATTTAAGTTTAAATATGAATAGCACTTTAAAATTTTAAGCACATAGGAAATTTGAATTGATTAGATTTTTTAATCATGTAGTATCTGTAAATTGAATGCCTGCATATTAATTGTGTATACACTGAAGAAGGGTTAATCCTGAAAGCTTTGTGTTCTTATTGTGAATAAAGTATTTGGCATTTGAGATCCAGAATAGTGATTTGTTGCTTAAGTAGTGTTTATCTGAAGCCAGAGAACTATAAAATATAAAAAAAAGTGTCTTCTAAAATATCTCAAGTAGTTGGGTAGGAACTGTCAGTAGATGGTAACTTGTTCCAGGAGCTGTTTCTTTTTCTGCTTGCACTCTGAGTTGGTACTCAGTCCACATTGTGACAGAGAGTGACAGTTTAGAAAGACAGTCATGGGCTTTGTAGGGAGGTGTTAAAATACTGCCAAGAAATTTTGAGCCAAGAGTTCTTCCCTTAAAGGTTAGTACTCATGATCGATTATTTACTAGAAATACATCAATGAAGGCACTATCGTATGTTGTATCTTTACTAGAATAGTAATGCAAGTGTCAACTATTAAGGCTAGAACCAACAACCTGCTGGTGTTCCACCTTGAAAGTGTGTAACCCACTTGAATGAATGAAACCAGCAAATGATGTTCAATGAAAAAGCTGACTCTTTATACAAAAATCATTGTATTTTCTGATCTTTAGAATCTACATATTATAACATTACATTTTGTAAGCAGTTTGAGCACATTAAAGTTATAAAATCATCACATGGTCATGATGCGATTTAAGGTGATTATACTATGTCAAGCCGTGGTGGTGCAGCGGTAGTGTTGTCGCCTCACAGCAAGAGGTTCTCCTGTTCGATTCTCGGCTGGAGCGCCTTCTGTGTGGAGTCTGCATGTCCTCCCCGCGGTCGAGTGGCATTCGAAAGACATGCATGAATGGACGTGCCTTCGTTGAAGGTTGGCGTCGGGCTGGCACCTTGGCACTGTAAAAATATACTGCCAATCATTAGCGGACCGGAGTTCCGCTATGGCGACCCCTAACCGGAAAAGCCGAAAGAAGAAGATACTATGTCACATCCAAGTGTAGAGATTAGGATACAGTATTTGCTGTGAGTTTGCTTGCTCCATTGCACAAAGAAGTGAAATGCTGACTGTGTCTTATCAGACCAGGATTCAGTTAGTGACTCAAGTGCTGCAACAGCAAGTCAGGAAGGAATGAGAGTGAATGACTCATGCTGGCTCACTCATCCAAGGGAATGGAGTTGGTTTATTCTACTACAGGAGCACCCTCTGTGGAAATTACTGGAGGTGTACTCTGCACACACAAGGAATTGGAAGCATGACCGCAGCTGAAGAGTGCTTACACTTTAGCCAAGTATCACAGATATGGGAAGTAAGCACCGGCCCTGGGCTTTGCACTGCACTTGGTGCCAAAAGACAGAGGGATGTAAGGCACAGTAAAATCTCTTCTTCCTGGAAAGGCAATGGCTATATTCCCCTGTGTCTTACCAGTAAAAATCACTTAGTTCCAGTGGGAGGATGGCTGTAATCCTGGTGTACAATCTCCTAGTCCCACCAGGATGATTTCTGAAATCCTCGTATAAAATCTCTTAATTCCACCAGGATAATGTTTGCAGTCCCTGTGTCAACTCTAATAGTCTCAGTTGTACATTTGCCATAATCTTTGTGTAAACTCTCCTACTCCCACCAGAATGATGTCTGTAATCCCTGTATAAACTTTCTTTGTCCCATCAGGATGATGTCTGTAATCCCTGTGTAAAATGTATTTGTCTCAGTAGGATATTTACTGTAATCTCTGTGTAAAATCTCCTACTCCCACCAGGATGTTGTCTCTAATCCATGTGTAAAATATTCTAGTTCCACCAGGATGATGGCTCTAATCCATGTGTAAAAACGTCCTAATCCCAGCAGGATGATAATGTTTCTAATTCCTGGGTAAAATCTGTTAATCCCGATGGGATGATGGCCATATCCCCTGTCTCACGTGTAAAATCTTCTAGATTAAGCATTATTAAAGAATAGCTGTTGATCATAAATACTTTAATGTAAATATGAAAATTCTCCTACATATGACATTAGCAAGTGCTGAGCCAATGAACAAACAAGAAGCTCACAGGAAAGATCAAAAATAGAGTATTTATAACCTGATACATTTAGTAATGATATCCACTGATGGTTATAAGGAGTCTAATGCATGCATTTAAATTTAGGCATGCATAACCATAAAAAAATGTTTATATAATACCAACTCTTAAACTGCTCCAATTCATGACAGTTTGGAAGAATTTAAAGTCTATTAACATGAATAACACTATATCTATGGAATCTAAGCTTAATGTTTGGAGATATGCCAAGATGTGTTTCACCTAATATTGTCCTAATCAGAATATAGTTCAAAGAAAATGTCTAAAAAGATAAAGTAACAGGGAAGAAAGTAACTAAATGTAATGTAAATATATCTAAACCAAAAGACAATTAGAATTATACAATAAATGGACACTGACATTGAAAAGCATGGTAAACCCAGAGTTAATCACAGAAGAGAGTTTGGTAACATGCCTCAGAAATATTTACTTTTTCAGCACAGCTACTAAACTGCACATCATAACCTGTTCATTTTCCCTGTATAAAGCAATGAGTTAACTAAACTAGGCCGCTATGAGTGCAAACTGCCCAACATAAGTCCAGGCAGCAAAGCTCTCTGCAGGCATAGACACCTATTAATTAAACAGAAAAAAAGGACTGATGGTTTGGGATTCCAGGAGCAGAAGCAGCTCCAAGAATACAGCACCCTGACACCTGTTAAAAAAAGCAGCACAAGTCAGCTACGATACACATGTACTGTGTTAAGTGTTAGGGAATACATGCTGCATGCATGTGCAATATGCGCTTCACAAATCTACCAGAAGGAATAAACAGAAGCAAAGTAGGTTTAGGAAATGACATTATTTAAAAAAGATAATTTCTTTTTTTAAGTAATTTAATTGTATAATAGCTATAATCCATTATTGGGTGTTCGTATCACAGGATATACCTGCTGTTGACTTTGTTTAATCACTTGAGCTTTGTCTTTGTGATCAAACCACACCAACCATGGGTAACTCCTGTGATATTCACACCCTTTCATGGATTATTGCTATAATATAACATAGAAAGTGATAGAGAAATAGGAGTATGCAGCTGTGAAATATTTAAAATCAGGCTGGCAATTGTATGGAAAGTGTAGAATGGGTGACATTATTAAAATGGAAAAGCTAATTTCAAGTAGACTGGACACTTTGTAGAAGAAGCCTGTAGTTTGTAATTATGTTGCAGCCAAGACTACGTTTCTGTTTTAGAAGATTTCTATCCAGCATTAATGAATGGGAAAATGTATATAGGGACTGATGTATCTTTGAAAAAGAAAAGAATCTGTTTATGGCACACTTTAGTGGTATGTAAAATGTACTAATTTCAATAGTTAACGTAAGCTTATTATCGGGTGGGGTTTTTGAGACCATCATGATACACCTGCATGGATATTAGCTAAGGAACCTGCTGAGTATTGTGAATTAATATAAGAGGACCACAGAGTACTCTCCGGCATATTATTTTATTCACATTTCTGTGTTGGCTCAACAGTTTTATTTAACTGGTTCACTAAAGGATATTGGGATATTCATGTTTTATGCACAACTGCTAAAGTTATCACTAATCAAAACTGTAAACATTCTCCATCTATAAAGGTGGATCAGCTGTTAAATCCGATAGTTACATGTCAAATATTTTAGCACAGACCTTTTTTTTTTTTTTTTTTACAAAGGATATAGAGGCATTTGTATACCAAGTAGGATATTTCCAATGCTGACCACAAACTTAATAGTTTCTACTATGTCTTCAGATACATCACTCAATACTGCCTGTTCATAGTGTTAGGAACCACACTCCTTCCACTTTTATCTTACAGTAGTAGTATACTCCTGAGTCCCATGCAGGATACTGTAACAAATGTGAAAATTATTCCACAGAGCCCTCGCAAGTACGGCTGGTGCACAAGGCCAAAAAGCATCCACAAAAGTTCAGACAAAAAGGCCAGCACCTAAGGAGTATAAGATATGTAATTTTATTGTGGCTACACTGAAAAACACCATACTATCAGACCGGTTTCGGCAACCTGGTTTGTTGTTCATCAAATGTGAAAATGCCTGCCAGTGAGTAGCAAGACTTGAAGCAGGCAAACACAGACAGTCCCATCAGTGCTTACCTATTCAAAACTCACACTAACCAAATGGAAATGCAAGCTGCTATTCACATATCTGCCTACTGCTTAATGATTACTTCATTTCCCCATGGAAGTGCAGCTTACACTCTTAGGGCATAAGAGTGCTTTTTAGTCACAGTTGCCTAAGGCAGATATACTTTTACTAATTAAAGGAGACTTCGGAATGCTTGAAACCTTGTACAGCTGTGCAGGAAGATATGTGGCAGGCAAATACATCTTGTCCCTCACTATTTATTCCTTCAGACAATAACAAGGTGCTCACACAAACATATACTGTTATTGCTTCAACTGGCCATTGTTCGCAAATTGCTCCAGTTTACTCCATGCAAAGGCACGACACTTTTAACTGTTTATAGACTGCCAGAGTATGAAAACATCACTTTGTCATACTTTTCAAAACAAAACTGCATACATGCATCAGATCCATCAGTGTCTCTGCCCCCTAGTCATGTGACAGCTTACTTGAAAATATCCAGAGCTGCATTTTAGAGTACTTTAATGCAAAATAAAATGATATCCCCTAAATGTAACTAATGTATTTGTTTGAGCCACCTGAACTCTTTCATATATATATATATTTTTTTTTTCTTAAATTTTTGTGCTCCTTTTTTTAATCCATTACCCCCCACTTCACTTCTCCCATCATAATAACAGCCAACTTATATTCAGTACACATTGTAAATTACATATACTATCTTATGATGCTAAATATTTCATCCTTGAATTACTTGTGTATTGTGAATGGCAAGTCAGATAAAACAGTGCTCCAGCACACTTTCAGATTTTGACCATTATGCAAACCAGCAGTAATGCATCAACAATATGTAAAGCATTTGATGTTAATTAGAAGCAAACAAGCCATAAAACCTGAGTTCATTTCAGCTTTAGGTCAATTACATTTATAAGCAAGTAGGCCACGGCTCAGACAGAACTAAACCAGTGATTATTTTAATTTTAAGCACTAGTATCAGGGTGATTCTTAATATTAATACTAATGCTACTCATTTATAGACAATATTGTTAGATGCACTGTAAACTGAAATAATTAACTGTTCTATATTTTCTGTATGAACTATTGAAATATTTATCCCTTTGTCTTCCCTGGTTAAAGGTCCTGGCTGAGTGAATACTTTCTTTTTCATCAGAACCAACTTTTGCCAAATATAACAAACAAATGATCATGAGTCAGTGGTTATCAGAAATACATTCAAAGGATACGTTTACTGGTGATCAGCAGGCACTGGGATGAAAATAACAAAAAGGGTGCATTTATACTTGGCATAGATATGACTCAGAAACTCCAGGACTGCAAAGACTATATTGGTGCTAATGTCTTTTTTCATGTGCCTGTAAGAGGTTGCAAGAGTTCAAAGAGCATGGTTTTAAAGGGAGAGTTTGGCACAGTGAGTCTGAGAACATCAATTTGAGTGTGGTGGAATCAGGATGATCCCAACAAATCATGGTTTTATGTACATATAGACAAAGAAATATTACAGACTACATACAACAAGTAAGAGATCATAAATCACAACCATTTACTTATTTATATATTTATTTTGCATATGTTAACTTTTCAGTCATGGCCCAAGTATCTGAAGACACAGCAAAATACATAGATTTACAGTGGCAAAGCTGGTACTTGCAAGATACAAATACGTACATGAAAGATGCACATCATTGCAAACATATGGAAACATTTTACTGTTTACAGACAGTGATGTTCCACATAATGTTGTGCCTTGTGTGACTGGAGAGACAAACAGACTGACTTTTAAAGTTTGACCATTATACAAATCAGAGTAGTACATGGACAATGTACAGTGCATCTGAGGGTGACTTGAAATAAGCATGAGACTGTAGAAAGACAGAGCATATTGTATGTAAACAATGTATTTAATATAATGAGCAGACACAGCAGCTTCTCTCTTTTCATCTCCTACCGTGACTACAACTTCAGGAAAAGGGTTGACATATGACATGCCAAAATGCTAATCATGGCAAATTTTTATGCATTATAATTTCTCATTATGGGACTTTAAGGGTAAAAAAAATGTTCATTATATTGGAATCCAGAATCTTCTTTTTTAGGGTTTTGTTGTGATATGATTTGGGTTGACTATATTTGCCTTACTGCTGTTTATTTTTCCCATGTCTTTTGTCTTTTCTGTTAGACCTGGAAACATTAATTACAACAGAAACGGGAAAACATACTGACACCATTCTAAACATAAAACAGTTCTTTCTAAGCACCTAAACAATGTTATGGAATATGTCAAGGAATGAATATGCACAAATGTAGAATGACTGACTTTTTATTTAGGAAAAAGTACATTATCTGTGTTAGTCTAATGGTTCCTTCCCATCTGTAAACAGTTAATAAACACAGAACATGCAGCAGAATCCATTTTATATGAGTTATATGGAAATTAATTAGGTCTATAAAGCAGAACGCTATGCCAGTGGGTAGAATATTTGTTCTTAAAATACTGATTAAAACATAACAGTAGAGTATAGAAATGAATTGGTACACTTTAACTAACAAAGTAAGCTCCTTATGCAAGTTTAGTGTCAATGTCCATAAATTTAAAGCAGTGTTTCTTTGTCACACAAATAATGAAGATTGTTAATCTCATTAGTAAAACTGCCAGTAAACTGTCCTTAATCATTGTACTTTGATTTCTCATGACAGGCTAAGAAAATGGCTGTGTAGGTGTGAAAGATGGGTAGTTACTTGATGAAAACTGAATAGTGCTTGAACCATGCTACAGTCAAATGCTGTAACATTAAAGCAATTTAGTAGTACCACTGTAGAGAAGCATAATCTCTTATGGCCTTTTTGCTCAGGCATGAAACTAATATAATCAATCTTATCTGTAAAACTGCCACTAAAATGCAAATGTCACAGCTATAAAACAAATAGTTAGAGCTTATTGCCAGAGTTTGTGCAACAGCAGTTAATTAAACACCACTAAACAAGATATAAGTACAACATAATAGGATTATTTTGTGCTGTGTGAATGCCTGTTTTTACTTTAGTTTATTGCAAAACCATATTTAAATAGTTATTAAATGCCTTTGAAAATATGTGTATACATGCATGCATAAACACACACTCGTACGTATTGTTTATTAGCTATGTTTATTCATTTGTGGTGTCACACTCAACACACACACACACACACACACACACACACACACACACACACACACACACACACACACACACACACACACACACACACACACACATACACTGATGCATGCATTTTTTAGTTATACATAGTTGGTGATATTCATGTGTTGTATAATGTTTTGACACCGGAGTTCTAAAAAACAGACTTGGTACTGTAACACAGTGAATGCTCATATAAACAGAGCTGTAGTACTTATAGGTGAAATAAAAAATGTAATAAAACATGTTTCTCATAGTATGGTTAAAGGATCAGCTCCTGCATGGATTTCTGATTATATAGTGCATATAAACATACATTGCCACACCCCATGCTGGTCACATGTGGCTTTTGTTGTCATGGTTTAATGCAGGAAGGCTGGAGAAAATGTTTTTTATTGTATTTACCGTATTGCCTTATGTTTCAGTCATAGTTTTAAAAACAAAAGTGTACAAAACACAGATGAAATTGCATGTAAATACTTATTACTGCTGCAAATGTATACCCCAGCACTAGAACAAGTGTTTTCTCAGGGAGACAGTAGTTCCTTTAAAGAACTATCCCATACACAAATACAGTCACACATACAAAAACAATGTAATTATGTGTGTACATATACATACACATATCAAATACTTGTATTAGTGTAACATTTGCTAAGTTCATTAGGAATAAAATCCTTGCTCTTTATTTCCCTTTGTCACAGAATACCACTTTTCAAGGACTACAGTGTTATACAAGACTACTGACATCCAGTCTCACTTTGCCTATTGCAGGCAAACCTTTTGATTATATAGAATATGAAAAAATGTTAAAACTTACAGGAAAAGCAGCTTAGTTATAGTACTATACATGCATTAAATTTTCTCAAGAGCTGTTAATGATTTTTGTTCAAATTAAGCGTATCAGGTTAACCCTTTCTACTTGCTATATTAGTCCCTTTAAGGGCTCCATTGAATAATATAATATAAAATAAAACACTTATAAAAATTAGCATAACAATAAAATGCCCCTCAGTTGCACAATTATTACAAAGTGATGACATATGAAAATTCATGATGAACATTCCTTCATTTATTCACACATCCAGTCTTTTATTCTGTGATACTCTCCTAATCCTATTCAGGATCACTGATGAACTGAAACCTTTCTCAGCACTCAATGGGCATAATGCACAACTATTGCAAAGTGACTGAATATTAAAATTCACCATGAGCATTCATTAATTTATTCACACACATTCAGCCTTTCATTCAGTAATAATCATATTTAAGACCATCGATGAACTCTTACCTCTCTCTGCACTCAGTGAGCATCAGGCACAGAAGTACAACAAAATGGGGTACCAGTCCCTCACAGCCTTACAGACAATTTTCAGGAGTGCCAATTTTACTATATCATGCCTTTGGGTTGTGAGAAGAACCCTGAGCAATCAGTGACAGCCTACATGGACATGCTAACTCCATAAACTAGGAACTTGTGCCAGTAACAAAAGTAACCAAGAGTGGTGAAACAGCAATGCTAACTGCTAAGTACCACACATCTGTGTTGGCCTTACCAGTCAACACCAAAATGGCCTGAAATGCAAAAGGCAACACACTGAAAATGATAAAAAAATACCAGTACAAACAATTAATGTATGGTACTGCAGCCTTTAGTTCCTCATTATTTTTAGTCTACCTGCATAGTCACTAAGAAAACCATTTGGAAAAATAAAGAAATCCATCACTGCAAAGAAAACCATTTGGAAAAATAAAGAAATCCAGTGCATGTGATGGACACACCCACCAGACATTTATATAGGAAGGTAGTGGAGTAATAATTTTGTTAGAGGTTCCATGATAGACCAATGAAGGCTACATAATTAAAAACAATGCTATTATACACATAGCCAAAAGGCATAGCATTTACATAATCACAGACAAAATATCTAGGGAAGCACATAATCCTATCATCCTCAACACAAGGTATACATACTTTTTATATGTAGTACCCCCAAACTATTTATTTATTTTATTTTACATTTGTTAACCGGGAAAGTCCAACTGGATATAGGTCCATTTTCAGCAGAGGCCCGGGGAGAAAAGCTCCAGACATAAATTACATGTATACATACAGTGAAATATTACAAAATGGACATTTGTTCAACAATAGATGCACACATATTCAAGATTTTCTAGAATACATACAGGAAATATTTAGAAATTATTAACTGTTAAGGGAGAACACATACATTTTTAGTGGTTCTCATACATTTTAGAAGTACATGGTTGTGTCAAGTTATCATCCTTACTTTAATACTTTCAGTAGGTAAGAGACCATATAATCAGTTTTCTAAACAGTTAGTGAATCAGAGTAATACAATGACATTTTCTTCCTGTAATAAGGTTTTCCTTTATAGTTGGTATTTGAGTAGGGATTAGTCAGGGTTTGTACAGGGACAAAGCCAATGCATTTTTAGGTGTTTTTTAAGAGATATTTTGAATTGGGTTAAGGAGGGAACTGTAGTAAGTTCTGCAGGAAGTTCCAGGTTTTGCCAACAGAGTTGCTAAACAGTGATTCACTAGCTGAACTGTTGAATTTAGCAGTTTGTACTAGTGTTCTGTTGGAGGAGCACAGTGTTTTTAGGTTACTGTAGGGAGTGATAATATTTTTCAGTATGGGTGTGCTGTCTAGTTGGTAGAGAACTTTGTGAACAACTATTAATTGGTTATATTGAAGTTGGTAGGGTAGTTCTAGCCAGCCTAGTTATTTAAGGTTTAAACAGTGATGTGTTCTATATGCTGATCCTGTGGCAAATCTGGCAATATTATTGTAGCAGCTAGTAAGTTTATTGAGGTCAGATTTGCTTAGGTTTGCAAAGATGGGTGAGGCATAAAGAAGGGTTGATAGCAAATGTGCATGGGCAATCACAGTCCTAGCAGATCGGGTTAGGAATTGTTTGATCTTATATAAAAAGCCTAGTTTATTATAACTGTTTTAATAGTTTTGTCGATCTGAGCATCAAACTTAAGGTTGTTGCTGATAATTACTCCTAGTAGTTTAGTACTAGGTTCTGGGGAAATTATGGTACCAATGTTAGATGTTATGGTGAGAGATGGTAAAGGGACCTTTTATGTGTGGGTGAAGAGTAACAGCTTGTTTTTATCTGAGTTTAATAGTAGACGGCGACCAGTGAGCCAGTTCTCTACTTTGTTGAAGGTGTTTTGGGATAAAAATTGTAAGTCTGTGGGGGAGGTGGAAGCTCAGATTAGGGTTGAGTCGTCTGCATACTGAATACACGTTGCATCTGGGATGACTTTATGAAGATCATTAATGAAGATAGGGAACAGGAGGGAGCATAATATAGACCCCTGGGGGACTCCAAGGGTGATTGGTAATAGGTTATCTTTCCATAGTACAGCTTGTTGTCTGCCACTTAGATAGGAATGAAACCAGCTAATTGCTAGATTATCTATGGAGAGTGTTTTTAGTGTCCCTAAGAGTAGCTGGTGGTTTACCATGTCGAATGCATTGGAAAGGTCTAGGAAGAGGGCTGAAGAGAGCTTGTTATTACAGTTTTGATTTATTGTGTGAGAGAAGGAAAGAAGGGCTGAGGTTGTACTATGGCAAGGTCTAAATCCATGCTGGGAGGGGGCTAGGAGATTGTTCAGATTAAGATAGGCTAGGAATTGTTTATGGATACATTTTTCCTCAATCACTCTTCCCAGATACTTGAACCTGTTCTACTATTTTCACTTTGATCTCAATTCACAGCTTCTTCTGATTTCCGCTTTTTGCTGTTATTACAAATGTCTTAGCTGTACTCAGTTTCATCCCACATACCTTCAGTTTTGCAGTCCATTCCCCTATGCTTTGCTGAAGTTCCTGCTCATAGTCTGTATGTAATGTCATATTATCTGCATACAGCAACTTTGTTGATCTGTCCCCTCTGACCTGTTTACTAATGTAGTCCATCACCAGTATGAACATCAGTAGGCTCAGAGCTGAATCATGATTAATAACCACTCCCACTGGGAACCCCTCTGTGAGACAGAACACTGTTCGTACTTCAGTCATTGGGTCCTTATATACAGCATGCACTAATTCTGCCAATGTTTTTGGGACCCTGAACCAATGCCAGATGGCACAAATCAACTTTCTTGAGACCTTGGCATATGCTTTTTCCAAGTCTAGGAATGCCAAGTCTAGGAATTCTATCATTTTCTCAAGTATCTGTCTCACTGCAGACATTGGTTCAGTTGTGCTGCATCCTGATCTATATCTGAACTGCACATTTGCCAGCTTACTTTCTATCACTCTGCAAATTAATTTATCAGTCACTGTCTCCAGACCTTTCATACATTGTGACAGGAATTTGATACCGCTGTACTGCCCGCACTTGTGAATGTCCCCTTTGTTCTTCAGCATTGGCACTAGTATAGTTATTCTTTGGTCAGCTAGGATACGCCATCTTCTCCATCCTCTGTGAGTACCCTTAGGAGCCATTTTTTTCCCCATCTCACCTAACATTTTTATCATATCTGCTGTGATCTCATCTGAGCCTGCTGCTTTCCCTGACTTTATTTTCCTTAGTGCTGCTCTTACTTCTTCTATGGTGGGCTCCTTCTCTTCTTTCATTGTAGTCTGTGTCTGGGGCAGTATAGCTTAGGTAGGGTTTCCTTCATTCAGAAGCTACTGGAAGTACTCCTTCCATCTGCCTTTGATGTCCTGTGGACTGGTGAGCAGATTTTTTGCCAGCACCACTTATGAAGGGCATCTGACTATCTTCTTTATCTTTCTGTCATTGCCTTGCAACCTGATATTGTTTCTTAGTACCATCTACTGAGTCAGTTTTCAGAAGCTGACAGAGTGCCTCTGATGCCTTGTTCATTGCTATTGCAACTCTTATCTTAGCCTCTTTGTTAGCCAGTGTGTATTCCTTCTTAGCCTGGTCCATATTTTTTCTCTCACTTTTTTCCAGCACTCTTTCTTGCTTTTGATGACTTCCTGGAATTCTGCATTCCACCACCACCTTTCATTTTGTATTTTATGTCCACACCTGTCTTGGCCTCATATCTGTTCTGTAGTCTTCACACTAGCTGTTTTGAGGCACTGCCATTTTTCTTCAACTCCACCTATTTCTTCTTCTTTTTGAGGTACTACAGCCCCAAGTAATTCATTGAACTGTTGTGCTTTCTCTTCACTCAACTTCCGGGTCTTCATCCTGGTCTCTGTTGACCTTAGAGTCTTCTCTGACCACTACTTGTAGCTGATTGTGACAACCAGTGGTTTATGCTGTGGGCTGACTGTTTCACTGGGGATAACTTTGCAGTCAGTGATTCTACCCCATTGCCCTTTCCTTACAATGAGGAAGTTTACCCGAGTTGCATGTTGGCCACTCTTGTATGTGACCTTGTGACTGTCTTGGTTGCTGAGTCATGTATTGGCCACCATCAATCCATTTTCTGGACCGAAGTCTAGAATGGCCTCTCCTTCTTTATTCCTGTTGCCCCACCAATGTGAACCCAGGCAGTCCTCATATTCTGTTCCCTCTGTCCCAATATGTGCATTTAGGTCACCCATTATCATCACTAATTCATGTTGTCCTGCTTTATCTAGTAGGTCCTGCAACTGTTGTCTGAATGCACTCTTTTCCTCACTATTGCTACCCTCCTGTGGGGCATCGGCTGAGATTATGAATATTATCATTACACTTGAGTCTGATTGTCATGAGTCTGTCACTAATTCTGATGATATCTGTCACTAATTCTGATGATATCCCTCACTGCCTTCTGAAGCCTCTGCCTCACCATAATTCCCACTCCATTTGTAGCCTGTCCTCCTCCTGATTAGCAGACTCAGGATCCCAAGCCACTGTAACAGTGATCCACATAATATTATTGCCATATATGTTTTAAAATAAATATTTAAGGTTATATAACTGTCATTATACAACGACCCCCCATTAATATCCCAAAATGTGCATGCTGATTGGTCAGCGTGCACATTGTAAATCAGAGTTATAGTAATGGAAAAAGGTCCGGTTGCCCGGACTTTTTCCATTAGTATAACTCTTTTTTTTTTTTTTTTTTTTTTTTTTTTTACAGCAACAGAGAACGCAAGATTTCCGTTGCTTTTTACAACATGTCTTGCTATGTTAAATGAGTTTAACATAGCGAGACAGCTTTAAAAAAAAAGCAATGGAGCATCTCGCTGTCTCACTATGTTAAACCCATTTAACATAGCGAGACACTTTAAAAAGCAACGGAGATCTTGATTTCTCCATTGCTTTTTTCAAAACTGTCTCGCTATGTTAAATGGGTTTAACATAGCGAGACAGCTTTAAAAAAAAGCAACGGAGATGCTCCGTTGCTTTTTTTTAAAGCTGTCTCGCTATGTTAAACTCATTTAACATAACGAGACATGTTGTAAAAAGCAACGGAAATCTTGCATTCTCTGTTGCTGTAATCTTTGAAACCTTTATCATATGCATTGCAAAGATCTGTAAAACAAAAACCTCTGTTCTGTGCTGTAATGTTTATAAATGTCATGCGGTATGTTTAAAATACTTTTTGCTTATGCAGTACAATGAATTGTTTTGCAGATATTCATTGTCACCATATGAATAAGCATAGAATATTTGCATTTAACTTGTGAAGACATTGTAATTTCATCTAATAATCTTACAATGTGGTATTTTTCTTTGGCATGTCAAGCTAGTGTTCTAATTTTAATTATTACTGCATTAGTCTTCACTTTCTAAGAAATATTTCTCTGAAATGAATTTCAGACCCTTACAATGACTGTTTGCTGCCACTTAGCACTTTTGTTCATTTAACACACAAATTGTATCACTTCCTATATGATAGAGGGCACTGCAGAATGAATATGTTTTTTACATCCCTCGAAGAGAGGTATATAGCAAAATGAGGCATATTGATCTGACATATCCTGCTGTGCCATCAACAGATGTGTTGTAGGTTTCTGCAGTCTTCCCCTGGGGAAATCGTTAGGGAGTATACAGCCATGGACTTGCGTCTAGGGTAGCTGAGCAGGAACAACTCTTTTACTCTTCCTCCATCCCTGACATCTCTTGCATAGGCAAGGTTGTTATTCAAACTCTGGTCATCTGGCTCATAGTCAGGGCTCCATTTCTCTATGGCGTGGATTTATCATTTTAGTTTGTTTTTGTTGTGCAGTTTTCCACTGCAGTCAGTATTCTCCTCTCTGCTGGGCTGAGAGTGGGCTATAGTTGACCTCCTTCTCCATTATTTTTTTTTGTTTTTGTTATTCCACAGCCATTGCTCATGGAGTGTTCCTCTCACAAAGCGATGAATATATCTCATATTCTTTTCTATGCTGCAATGCATTTGTACTGGGAAAAAAATTGTAACCCCAGCCTTCTAAAACACATTACTTGATACTGCATAGGCAGCTGGCTATGTTAGCAGTGACCAGCAAATAACAGGGTATGTTTCACCAGCTGTGTTATAAATAAATGCCATTACTGCACTTAATGTCTGTACTCCATGTCTGGCAGTTGGATTAGATGATTCAAAGAGCTGTTAATGAGCTGTTTCCAGTGGCCCAGGGGTGCATGGTTTGCTTCTCTCGGCCTCCATTGTGTAACTCTAAATAAGTCACTTAAACAGACACCGCTCCCGGGCTGAGTCAGAAAAAGGTCCATGGAGATCAGTGCTCTACCCTGGAAAGCAAATACAAATAAAATAAGTGTACCTTGTCTTCAGTACTCTGTGTGTGTGTGTGTGTGTGTGTGTGTGTGTGTGTGTGTGTGTGTGTGTGTGTGTGTGTGTGTGTGTGTGTGTGTGTGTGTGTGTGTGTGTGTGTGTGTGTGTGTGTGTGTGTGTGTTTGAGTGAGACATAATATAGTGCAGTACGCATACACAAACTCCCATAACCACCTCCTTCATAACACTCATAAACTTGCTTCATTCACATTTAATGTTGCTTTAAGTCACTTTTATCCTTTTCCGCTTGTTGACCATGCTCCTATTTCATTTGTTGTAATTACTATATGTCATATTGCATCCTCATTTCACCCTTCATTGCTTTACCTTCATTTGATATGTTCACTGTATGCAGCCATTCGTATCTTGTATTTTTCAATATTCGACTTTCATAGTCCTAGGGTTTGCATATTCTGTTTACTCACACACCAGGTGTCTAGTTCCTATTCTTCGTGTATTTGATCAAAGTCAATACATAATGTGTGTTACTGGATTATAGATGTGTATTGTATACCTTTCTGAAGTGTATACACTTTTGAACATTTGCCGAAGATGGTGGTGATACATTTTGTCTGACTACATGGCATCTTGCAGCTGAGAGAATGGAGTCAGACTGTGTCTCCTACTTCATTTGGAGGAAGCAGTGTATATAATGTTGTACATGTGCCATCCAGGACACCAAATATGGATGACGTCTATGTAGCTTTATGTTGATGTTACATTATGTCTGTCCACTCTGCCACAGTTCACAATAAAAAGATGACTGCTATACAGCTGGCAGCAGTTAAGTAAACACTGTTGAAATGGTTCAGAACATGAGAACTATAAGATGAAGTAGTTTATCTTCCCATCCTTTAAACTGTCTGTGACTATAAAGCACGTGGGAGTATTAACCTAATCTCCATTACAATGCGGCAATGTGGACATTGTACACCTGTGTGTCTTCTTGGCTTATGCTTTTTTGGAAGTGCCTGTCAACATGATACTATATGGCTGTCTTTACATCTGTGTTCTGAACATAACCACTATGGTCTGAATAAAGCCTTGAAATTGACAATGTGTGGTCCTTGGAGACAATCTTTGGTCTTTTTCCCACCTTGTTATCCACATTAGTAGGCTGCCATTGCTCATTTTCAAGATTTCCTAGTTGGGGCATATATTATGGCCATAACTAGTGCTCTTGTCATTGTTGTCCTACTGCGTGCACACCCCGGATCTACTGCATCACTTGCCCCGTGGTTCAGCCAGGGGGTCCATGGGCTGGATAAACAGAGGAACAGTTAGAAAGCAGATTGCAAAGGACACTGCTAAATTATACGCTTAGCTATAATACCTATTATTTGGCATACCAAATGCAGAGTTCAGATAAGAAAGCATTATTTTTGTCCTGTGAGAAATTATACTTTAGTGGATGAAAGTCATCTTATATTTGACCCTGCTAAGAATGATATTATATTCAGTGGTCACTGTTCATCTGACTCATCTTCCTTTCCTTCCTATACAGTCTTCAAGGATGAAGAGCTTTTTGTTTAGTTCTCAAATAAGAGGGAATTTTTTTCCTCCTCCTCTTAAAGTTGATGGGGGAGCACCAGATCAGAGAATGGTAGAGGGACCCAGAATAGGTAGGTATGACTTTGATCAGAGGTACTACAGCCAACTGGCACAGATTATCAGGGGTAGTGAGTGACATTAGAATGCCAAAGAAGCTGAAGAGTAAGGTGTACAGAACAGTGGTGCAACCAGTACTACTGTATGGCATGAAAGCCTGGGCAGTGAAGGCAGAGCAGATGAAGAAGCTAGACGTGATGGAGATGATGTGCTTAAAAGAGGTAGTAGGATGTACTCTGTTGGACAGATAAAAAATGAGTACATTAGAGCAGAAACAAAAGCAGCCCCAATTGCAGAAAAGTTAAAAGAGAAAAGATATAGTGGTTCAGGCACATGTGCAAGAAAGCAGAAGATGATTTGGTAAAGAAGATATGTGAGAGACAGGAAGAAGGCAATAGTAAACAAGGACATCAAGCTAAGAGATGGATGAATTGTCTGAGACAACACCTGTCACACAGGGGCTTGACTGTCAAAGAGAGTAGGAGAGTGGCACTGAATCGAAAGAGGTGGCAGCAGTTGACATGATACCATGACTCCATGTAGAAAAAAATGGGGAAGGGGGTGGGGGGTTGCTGATGATGATGATTCTTCATTATGAATTTCACATGACCCTAGAAAATTGTAGTATTTGCTGACACAAAGAACACAGCATTTTGTCTCAGTGAGCACTATGATCTCATAAAGATGGAATATGAGCAAAATGTTTCTTATTATTACACACTTACATTTTAGCTGAAAATGACAACAAGTGGGGGTTGTGGCTATAAACTGCTTACATGGATCAGTCCACTTATCCATTATTAAACAAGTATAAACAAGCAAACATATAAAAAGACCACCAATATAAGTCTGCAGTGCTTTACAAAAATATAAATAAGTAAAACATTTATTTGCTGACAAGGTGAGTCAGTTGCCTTGCACTTCCTATGATCCAATGAAAGCCTGTACCAAAATGCATAGTTGTTGTTCAGGCTTTCATTACTATGTATACAGCTGTGTTTGTGAAAATATAAATGCACAGATTGTTAGATAAATTATGAAGACATTTAAATACAAATTGCTAGAATCAATTTTTGTGCAAAATGTTTATCTGGGTTAAAATATTTTGTTTAAAAAGTAATTCATAAATTTATAAAGACTTGCAGAAATGTGACCATTTATCTGATCATGGTAGCCCATACCTCTCAACCTCTCACTGCAAGAAATCTGGACAAAGCTTGACCAAATGAGGGGACAAAAGCCCAGAAATAGTGACACATTTTAAATAATGCTCTTATAAACTTACAAAGTTGCTAGAATAACAGGATTTGTGTTATCATGCATTTTCTGAAGGATATGAAGTCTGAAACTCAAATGATTGTCATTATTTATTGACTTTAATCCTTAAATCATCCCAGTGATTTGTCAAAAAAATTTAATTTTTATGAGGAACAGACCAAAAATATGAGGAAAAAATCTGGACATTCTGTGAAAATCTGTACAGTTGAAAGGTAAGTGATAGCCACATGTACCCCAGAACTGCAGTATTAAATCATCATATTGCTTGAAACAGATCTAGAAACATTCTGTATGTTCTCTTCTGTGCAACACAGTATACGTTTGCAGCAAAGATTAATTATTTTCTTGGATATGCCACTTCTTTATTATCCAGTGTTAAATACAAGAGACATTGATGAAGTAAAGAGAAAAACAGATGCTATAACCTCGTTAATCAAATTATGTCTAAATTACAGGAAACAACATAAAAGACACATTAACTTCATGCCTAATTTAGTGTGAAGAGCCTAATCTGTTTAAACTCCTTATGAAAGGCCTTATAAATGAGTATTACAAAATGTGACCTAAGTTTACATAGTCCATTTTTTCTTCCAGCTGGCTCTTTATGTAGTTTTTGAATGAGTTTACAAAGGCATAACAAAATACTGATTAACTAATGCAGAAGGAGAATAAAATTGCCACTTAGCTGGTTACTGACATAGGGAAGTATTCTGCAGTACATCTTCACAGTGTAGCTGTTAGCATAAAATGGTTTGATGATTCCAAAGAAGAATGACACCATTGCATTGGATGCAAAATGGCCTCATCAAGCATTTTTCTAACAGTGTATAAGACTGTATGTATAACACAACACCCTTTGAGTGATAGTAACAAAGGACAGACAAATTAACATGTTATTCATTCTTCTTTTTACAAGAGGACAGCAGGTGCCTTCACAGCTTATATTGGTCCTCATTCGACCTGTTACTTCTATATTGGTTATACTGCTACAGATATTTAGATAGCATTTTATTTATTTATTTATCTATCCTTTGTTGACTGGGTTAGCCCTAGTAGGCTAGTAGTCTCTTCCCAGGGGAGAGATGAGGTGGTATTTATACAACTAGTGGAAATTTGACCTTGGCATTGGGAAATTCCCCTAACCTTTTCAATAGGTGGTGTGGGATCTTTTACATTCACTTGAGAAACCATCACCTCAGCCAGATGGTTTGACATCTCATCTGAAGGATCACACACACACACACACACACACACACACACACACACACACACACACACACGTACAACATCCCCCTCATACCACACTGCAGTGCCAGAAATGAAAATAAATTAACTGTAGGACCCAGTTAGAATATATTATGGGTGTAAATGACTAAACCCCTTCATGTAAGTCAGTGAAGGAGCTATGAACTATCACAGAAGAGACCAATCAGTCCTACTTAGCAAATTAGGGTTGGAAGGAATCAAGTATGTCCACTTAGGTGGGCCTGACTTTAATCCAGAGTTTCTCTTTAGAAAGTTTTGGCCATGGAAAATATTCTGTCAGGTTCCATTACCAAAATCTGCTGGGGTTCATTTCTCAGTGTGTAATCTGAGGTGGCTGAGGAGGCTGAGTGATAAGATCTTAAAGCTTAAAGGCAGCACTGTGGTGCAGCGGTTATAGCTGTCACTTCACAGCAAGAGGTTCTCCAGTCCAATTCTCAACTGGGGTGCCTTCTGTGTAGATTCTGCATGTCCTCCCTGTGTTCTAGTGGGTTTCCTCCCACATTCCCAAGACATGCATCTTGAGCGTTTCTCCCAGGATCTCTGCTGAAAATGGGCTATGTTCCAGTAGGACTTTCCCAGTAAACAAATGTTAAATAAATAAAATAAATTTTCTAAAGAAAGAAGCTGGAGTTTGTAATCATAGAGTTAAGTTATTTTATTGATAAGACAGATCACTGGGGTTCATCCCTTGGTGTGTGATATGTGGTGGATGAGGAGGCTGAAAGAGAAGATCTTAAACCTTTTCTAAAGAATGATGCTGGAGTTTGTAATCATAAGTTCAGTTCTTTCATTGATAAAGTAGATATGATCTTCTCTTCCAGCGTCTTCATCCACCTCAGATCACACGCCGAGGGATGAGCCCAGCAGATTTTGGTGATGGGACCTAACAGGATATTTTCTGTGGCCAAAACCTCTTAAAGAGATCTGCTTTATCAATAAAAGAACTGAACTCTACAATTACAAACTCCAGTGTCTTTCTTTAGAAAACTTTTAACATCTTCTCTTTCAGCCTCCTCATCAACCTCAGATCACATGCTGAAGGATGAACCCAGCAGATTTTGGTTATGGGACTTGACAGAATATTTTCTATGGCCAAAACCTTCTAATGAGAAACTCTGGATTAAAGTCAGAACCATCAAAGTGGATGCACTTAACTCCTACCAGTTACTATTGTCAAAGTAGGACTGGTTGTTTTTTTTTTTTTTATAGCAATGCAGTGCCAGCAATTGACCTACCCATTGTGGGAAAAGAACCCACAGACTTTTGCACCAAAGGCAAGTGTGCTACCTGTTGTGCCATTGACACTGACTACACAGCAGAGAAAGTGACCAGTCCTTGAATCTGTCCTCTGTTGCTGAATTTAGAAGACACTTTTAGACTTAAACCAAGAGTGATGCTTATGGAAGTAAATGTATATGACTGTATTCCTTGCAGGATTTAAGAAACTGATTTAAGTCTTAGAATGTGTTCACTTTAATGCATTTAATTTAGAGCATTTCATATTTTCAGATCACTTTGCTATAGGTAGTAGTTTAACTCCATTACTTTTCAAGAGTGAAATACAAAGCATTTATCAAATACGTACCACAGTGTTGCAGCATGTTTACATTTATTTGTCAAGAAGGGCAACTATCGTCAGAATCTAAAAAAAAAAAAAAATAAAAAAGCATGCATTTGCCATATATTGATATTTTATGGAATACTAAAGTTCAAACTATTTTATTATTATCTTTTTAGTCTCTCATTAAATGGTTCCTGACTGATCTTGTCATGCAGACATAATTTTAATTTTCATCTAAAGGCTATTTTATCCATAGTTTGACCTCAAAATATAACATCTTAATGCCATTCATTTTGTGCTATGTTGTTCTGTTCATTCACCTTTAAATGAGATTATGGTGCATTTAAGATCAATTTTACATAAGATTTTCTAAGCAGAATTATTTATATATTGTTTAATCGGTAACTCCATGTGATTTATTTGAATTACTATCAAACCTGTATGGGTCCTGTTTGTTTCAGCTGAAGAGAGTAAATAAATACATTTCTTTAGCTGAAGTATCCTTTACTTACTGATTGGTGGTGTCATGTTTCCTAAACCTACTAACTTAGCTGTAATTTTTTTTGATGTGTCAAATATTTTGGTAAGCTTGTACTTCCAGAGCCTTAGTATGCTTATAGCTTAAGTGGGACAGAAATAAGGCAGAATTCCTATGTGGAATGCTTTTCCTGAGATAACAAAAATAAGTATTATGGCCAGTATAAGATGAAAAACTCACAGGAACATAACAGAACCATATCTAGGTCATCTGCCAGCCTATGCAGTTATATATCTGGAGCATCATGGGACAGTTGGGTAAAGTATGTGAAATGAGAAAAGTACAGGTAGTTCGAGGAGTAAAGACTGAAGCTAAAATTGTGTTGTCTGTGCACCTCAAAATTTTGCATATGCCTCTTGTAAGATCCTATCACTTTCACCAGATATAAATTATGACTTAGTCCTATGCATTTTGTAGAAGGAGAACAGTTTAAGGATTGATAGTCCTGCCCATTGTCTGGTTAGATCAGCCAATAATCCCATATTTAAACTGTTGTCTAAATGCCATGACAGACTGATAACTTTACATTTGAATATTAAAAGCTGGAAAACAAAGAATTATCTTCCTTGTTAAAAGAAAAACATGTCTTAAGTTAACTATTTCGTTACACAGAAATGAATGGAACTAGACTTATTTGGAGTCTTTGCACAGTAAACCAGCTCCACACGTATTCTAGTAGTTTTTTAAAAAAAATATGAACATGCTTAGCAAAATCACTGGTGATCTTCACCAAACACTGACTCAACAAATGGTTAAAAACCTTTAAACACCATATGTGTACATGTAACAAACACATCATTAAAGCTTATTTTGTATTGACGTGCACAATGATGTTTATTTTAAGGATTGGTATCCAGAAAGATTAAAGCACTTTATTAAGGACTTACCCTTTGAACACTTAAAATGAGTCAAGAATCTACACCTCTTTATGTTATTGTCTGACCTGTATGCCTTACCCCTTACATGCAGCTGGAAGAAAATTATTGCCAAACCATTATGGACCATATATGAAACTTTCTTCCATATGAATCAGTTAATATGTGCACTTTTCAGAAAATAAGAAATATTTGCCAAGTGTTGGTGGGTGATTATGATTTTTAGCTTATTAAGTTAAAGCAGCCATCAGACTGGCTTTTTCTTGGCACAAAATCGAAATCTTGATTTCTCAGTATACACCAGTGCCTTTAGTTAATAATAAATAAATAATAACCAACTTGTTTACTGAACTGAGTTCCAAGAATCATCCTATTTTCAGATGTATTTGAGTACTATATTTATCAGTCAGCAATTTTGTTGAATCATTAATAGAAATTAATTTAATATCACAATTTTTATTGTAAGTTGCAGACATTATTGACTAGTTTACTTTTAATGCTTCAGTATCTTTTTTTTTTTACTCAAAAGTTTTTATTATTTTTTTTCAAATGTAACAAATACATTAATGTAGATTCCAAGTAAATTTAAATAACAAGAGAAAAAGAAAGAAAGAAAAAAAAAAATATATATATACATTATTTACATTTGGCCTGAAATTACATTTATACAAAAACCTTTCTGACTTGACATATTTAAACATTAGTCATAATTTTTTTAGGAAGAGTCAGAGTTCATTTTTAAATTCATATTAGGGGATACAATTTTTCTCCATTGATTGTTGCTCCATAGTTTGGGGTAAATCCTCATTTCTTTGATTTTGATTTCCAGTATCGCTGTTTCATTTAATAGTGTTAAAAATTCTTCAAAGGTAGGAGCAGAGTTGGATTTCCATTTTCTGGAGATGCATTTCCTAGCAACAGCTAAGATTGTCCATAGTAAATACATATTTTCTTGTTTCATATCTAAGTTTTCATTTATATTCAGGATAATTAATATCATTAGTATCTTTCTTTTGAAGTATGAAGTTGTTCTTATTTTCCAACAACTCTTGGCACATCATTATCTTTTTAGTACAGCTGCATATATCATTATACATGCCCCCTATTACTCTTTCCTTTGTCTGTCTTTAGTTTATCACTTTATCAGTTGTATGCTGCAACAATGCATATTTCCTTTCCTGTACAACATTTAAACCAACATTTTACTTTTGTTTGCTTTAGTATTCTGTTACTCTAAATGACAAATATATAAACCAGGAATACTAGATAATTTTATGCTCAATTGTTCTTAAATTTCTTAAATTTCTGCATTTTCATATTGCTGTCCTCACAAAATCCACAACTTTTAGATAATTTAACCAATTTATTTTCGAGTAAAATTACTGAATTTTTTACATGTTCAAGTAAATTTAATGAAGGATGACAACAGTTTAACAGAATGTTGCAATATATGGTAAGGAAAGGTATAGTAAGAACAAAATGGTTTCATCATTTTTGGCAGCGTGTAAGAAATGCTGACCACATGATTCTTTTCAGTGACAGAGATTTAAACCATAGTGTGTGAAACAAAGCAGAAATGGCCCTTTTCACCTTGATGGTGCAGTGACCACTTTTTTCCTATATGGCTCAGACAGTTTCTCCTGCTATAAATCATTCATCCTACAATTTAATTAAAATCCATAAAAAAAATTAGCTGGCTAGTTTGTTTAAACAAAGGTGTTGAATTAAATGAATTTAATGATTCCAAGCAAATTTAAGTGACTTAACAACCTGGTCATAAAACATAAAAAACAACACATTAACACCTTTAGTACTAATCATTTTAATGAAGGTTGTACCTTTATCATGCTTTACTACTAAATTTATTACTCTGATGGCAGTTTAGTAACTGGCATATCAATTCATTTTTCTGCAAAATAGTTACAGTTAGGTTTTTGCTATGATTTAAGATGGAGTTTCAGAATGAATATTTAATATGTATGTATATGTTGCATTACTTGCAATGTTTAGACGCTTTCATCAAGTAGTTTGTAAAGGCTGTTCTGCACTGTATTTAAGACAAACTCAAACATTTACAAATGGCAACAAATCTGTCTAATAAACTACAATAAAAAGCAGCTGGACCCAGAAATGGGAACTATCCAACTTTATTCACTGAAACAACCACGATTAGGACTTTCGTCTGTAAATAAAGTTGGACTAGTTGCTGCTTCTGGGACCTGATGGTTTTTATTGTGGATTTTACAGTTTGTTGTTGGTGTTTGTGAATTTCATCTGTCTAAAAAACTATGTGATTAATTCAATGGCAACCTATAATATAAAAACAGATTTGAGGGTAGTGGGGTTATACACTGAACTTTTCAGTTTTCCTGCAATTTTTGCAAAATATTTCCACACTGTTTGATAAAATATCCCCCAATTTTCTGCAGACCTTGGCTATGATCCAGTTGGAATGAAAGAGAAAAAATTTACATCACTTGCATATGGCAATAGTAGTTATAGTACTTTAAACACAGAAAGATATAATATTTTACAGATACATGTAACAGCATACTAATGTCAGACGTATCTCATCTGATTATTTACCCTGCACATCCCTTTGGAAAGGGTTCAGTAGCTGAAAGCACTAGTGCAAATGTATTTTGAAGCTATGATTGTAATTTCTTGAATGAATCTAAAGGCAGCTCTCTAACAGAGGTTGAGAAAGAATTCTATAGTTTTAGGGCCCTGAATGAAAAAGCTTTGTATGTAAGATAAATAAAAATTGTAGATGTCTCTTGAGATTAGAGCAGTATTACCTCACAGTTCTTGTTGTTTTTATTTGCAGTGTTCTGTGGCAGAGGTTAATTACTCTGTAAATTAAGTAGGGGTTTGCCTATTATGTTATTTGGAATCAGACTATGTCAAGTAGCATGAGTCTGTGATACTTATTTCCATGAGCACTCACAATGACTCTTCATGCAATTGTTTTGTATTGTCTGTATTTTCTTATACATTAAGGCTGTGTAAGTTGTAGGTAGAACTGGTAGGTCATATTGTAATGTTGGACTTAATATTACCTACTACTTTTGTAGCTTCTTTACTTAAGTGATTTACCACCACAAGCACGGCATTAGTAATTATATGTGTAGCCATCATTGTGGATATGAGCTGAAAATGTATAGCCAGAATCCCAGGTAATTTACTTAAAATTATGTATCGGTATTTCCTTTGGATTAATGATCTAATAATTATATGGAGAGCTAAATAGCATAATTTTGTTTTTCCCACACTTAACCTATTGACCCATTTCTTGCAGTCCTTGGCATAACTGTGTGAAATTATTCATGAGCGTCTCAGTAATTATTGCAGTTGAGTAGTCAGAGGTCCAAATTATCATTTTTGGTGTTAGTTTGTTCACATGGCAAATATTCATTGGTAGTTTGTTTAAGAATAATAAATACGAGGTAGTACAGTGGTAGCATTGTTACCTACAGCAAGAGGTTCTCCTGATCGATTCTCAGCTGGAGTGCCTTCTGTGTGGAGTCTGCATGTCCTCCCCGTGGTCGAGTGGCCTCCGAAAGACATGCGTGAATGGGCGTGCCTTCGCTGAAGGTTGGGCATCGGGCTGGCAACTCGGCACCATAAAAATTGACTGCCAATCATTAGCGGACTGGAGTTCCACTGTGGCGACCCCTAACTGGGAAAAGCCGAAAAGACCAACAAGTTTGTTTAAGAATAATGCAAAAGGAAGTTGTACAAGGACTGAGCCTGTGGTACAACATTTATTACTGGGTATGAATGTTAACCATACTATAAACTGAGACTGAAACGTATGCTTTATACTGGCAAACCAATTCAGTGTTGCTGTGCTTAGTCCAAATAAAGAGAGCTCAGTAATCATATATAAAACAACTACCTCCTCTGTAAAAATATAAAAATACAAACCGCAAGCTCCAATAAGGCAAAGTAAGTACTTTTTTCCACCATTTTATTTGGTACCTCTGCCTTTCGCCTTCAAAGAATAATTACATTACAGTGCTCCTTTCCTTTATACCCCATTCAATAAAGTTAATTACAATACAATTAAGCTTAATAAGCCACAGTTTAAAGAAATAATACATCATATTTCAAAATAACTTTTTCCTTATAATAAATGCATGAATGTTTACAAAATCAGGTTGCTGTCAATGTTCATGCCCCAGGTTGTAAAGCTCTAAAGTTTATAATCATTCTACACTCTAGTTTATCTAATTCTTATTTAAAACTTCCCCCATCTCTCAAAAATGGGTGATTACAGACACTATAAAACAGACCTGCATTACTACCCCCATGTGTGGACAAAAAATGTTCAGCTACTGGACTAAAGACACTCTTATTTCTAATGTCCCTTAGATATTCCAGAATTCTTACTTTCACCTTCCTCTTAGTTTGACCAGTGTACCATTTTGCCCTGTCACATCCACAACCTATTATATAAACAATACCTTGAGAATTACATGTATATCTTTCCCTAGCCTTATGTTTCCTCCCATTAATCTCTCTCCCATCTAGATTTCTGACCTTACTACATACACTTCAGTTTCCACATGACCACATACCTTTTCTCTCGATGCTTTTTGTTGTTGGTTCCCCATCCCCACTTAATATTTCCTTTAAATTTGCATATCTGCCATACAAGAAAGTTATATGTTCAGGGAAAAGAGCCCCTATGTTACCATCTTCCGTTATCATACACCAGAAATTCCTTATTATTTTCTCCATTCTCTGGCTAAATGATGAGAATTTTGTAATAAAATACAGACTGTCCTGCTCTTGCCCTCCCTGAGCATTATCCCTATCAATGCTAAGGCAATCCTATTTTCTCTTTTTATTTCCTTTCTTTCACCTAAAACTATTTTCTTAGCATTAATTAAGATGTTTTTTGGGGGACCCCCTACATCTTAGTCTCTCCATTCTTCTTCTTCTTCTTCTTTCGGCTTTTCACGGTTAGGGGTCGCCACAGTGGATCATCTGTCCTCTCATGATTGGCAGTGGAGTTTTAGAGTGCCGAGTTGCCAGCCTGGTGCCCAACCTTCCACAGAAGACACACACACACACACACACACACACACACACACACACACACACACACACACACACACACACACACACACACACTCACACCTAGGGCCAATTTAGAGTGTCCAATCCACCTACTGCATGTCTTTTGGGATGTGGGAGGAAACTGGAGCACCTGGAGGAAACCCACACGACCACAGGGAGGACATGCAGACTCTGCACAGAAGGCACCCCAGCCGAGAATTGAACCGGAGAACCTCTTGCTGTGAGGCGGCAATGCTAACCGCTGCACCACCGTGGCTGCCCCATCTTAGTCTCTCCACTGTCTCCTTTAAAACTTCCTGTTTAAATTTCTCCTCTGAAGTGTTCCAAAACACCCGTTTCATCTCACTTAAAGGTGAGGCCTTAATTAAGTGTGGGGGATGCATACTTCTTGCATGCAAAAAATTGTTAACTGCAGTGACTTTTCTATATGGTCTAAATTGTATGTGGTAAAAATCTTCTACATATAATTCCACATCTAGATAGGTAATCTTTTTAGAGTTCATTTCATACACAAATCTTAAACCATTAGTTGTCTTATTCAAATCTGCCATAAATTCACCAAATTTCTCCTGTTCACCCTTGCAAATAAATATCAAATTGTCATTAAATCTACCAAAAAATATTACATTATCAATAAAATATTGATTCTGATATAGAAATTCTTTTTCAAATTCTCCCATGTATACTATGGCATATGAGTGTCTGAATGCCACCCCCATTGCTTTTCCCTTTTTCTGCAATGAAAACTTCTTTCCCCATTTAAAATTATTGTGTCAAGCAAAATTCCAGCAAAAGTAAAAGGAAAGAGTAACGAGGTCCTTCTCCCATAATGTTCCCCATGGCTTCCAGTCCTCTCCTTGTCTCAGGGTTTGTATATAAGGAGCTTGCATCCACTGTGGCCCAAAAATAATCTTTTTGCCGCTTGATCTTACTAACGTTTTCACATAACTCTCTATTGTTCTTTATATGTGATGGTACTCTCTTTAAATACTTTTTCAAATGGAAATCCAAAAACTTCCCCACATTTTCCATATATGAACCTATCATTGAGACAATGGACCTACCTGGTGGGGAACACAGGTTTTTATGAATTTTTGACAATGCATAGAATTTCGGGTCCCTAGGCTCCTTTTTAAACATGTTTTGAAGGTCCTTATTGGTAAAAAAACTAGCCTTTCACCCCTTTCCAATATTTCAAGCAGTTCCTCATTAAATCTAGACCTTGGATTTACATCTACTTACTCACTGTTTACCCCTATCAAATCCATCATAATTTTTTCATATTCTATTCTGTTCATTATCACCCAGTTTCCCCCTCTATCAGCCTGACGGAAAACCAGGTTATCTAATTTTGAACGCATTTTCTGCAATTCTTTCTATTCCCCTTTGGTAACGGAACTTAACAAACGTTCTAGCTGCTACAACCAAATTGCCAGGTTTGCCACAGGTAACCTTACATGACACACCACTGTCACAACCTAAACTTCTTAGGCTGGCAGGAACTTCTTAGTTTAATAAAATACAATCAACTTATTGTAGCTTTCAAAGTCATCAATCACCCAGAAAAAACACCCTCCCTCAGTAACATTATCTATCCCAACAAAAATGCCAGGCTACTTAGATCCTTTACTAAACGTCTGATTCAGATAGCCAAAGCCAACAACCAATCTGGATAATCCTTGTTTGCTAATTCAGTAGGCAGAATCTGGAACATGCTTCCTTCTGACCTAACCCTGAACCCCTCACTTAGTCAATTCAAAAAAAAATCCAACCAATTATTTTAAATCTCACTGGCTGTGTCCCTGTCCGAAACCTGACTAATGTCTACCCACAGTCTGCCTTCCCTAACTCCTATTTACAAGTCCCATCCTGCTACAAGTAATAGGAATTATAATAATATCTGAGAGAGATGAACTTTTATCCTGTCAGTTGTATATATTGTGTGATATGCAAAACTGTATAAGTTTAAGTATAGCTCTCTGAATTGTGTATCAGTTTTTGTCTGCTAAACTTTTTATACTTTAGTTTCTTGTGTATATAACTTTTTTATATTTTACTTGACTGTAAATAACTATTTCATAAGTTTTTGGAGCTTTTCTCCCTGGGCCTCCGCTGAAAATGGACATGAATCCAGTCGGACTATCCCGGTCAACAAATGTAAAATAAAATAAAATAAATAAATATTCCTTCCTTTTGCTAACAAATTGCTCAAATTCACGTTCAGTTTGCCCACACACTACATTTTCATACATCCTAATACACATGGGAAGTTTAGGTGTCTTGAATTTACTTTTATTTGAAGCCAAACTTGGTACTTCAAGGTGCCCATAACCAGTATCAAACTCATTACTCAGTACAATTTCTGACTCATTAACATCATCATTTTCCATACATGTTTCAAACCAATTGTACATTTCGATCATTATTTCAGTTTCATAAATACTAACATTCAACAGTTCATCATCAGTTCCACAAACTTCATTTACATTATTGCTATTTTCACACATCACTAAAAAATGCCCTTAAGTATAATTTCCTGCAGAACCTTTTAACATCAATAATAACATCAGCTAAGCTGGGTATTCTAGTTGGTACAAATTTTGGACCCAGTTCCAATACCCTGACCAGTTCTGCAGTTAAATTAAAGCCAGACAAATTCACAATTTTTAAATTATCACATACTAGGTTAAATGGATTCACATTTACAACATTCTCAACATTTTCAGCTCTTTACTCATGTCTTGTAATTCAACATTTAATAAATCCCCCTGTGCCCCTTAAATCATTTTCTTTAACCATTAAACCAGAATTGACATTCTTATTTCATGGTAGACCATCATTATTAACAATAAGATTTCTCATGCAAGGTACAGTCATTTCCACATTAACATCACTTTGTGCCATATAAACTATACTGGTTCCTTTATGAGCATTTTTTGTTTTCACATTCTCGTTTTGAACACACTCATTATTAAATGCATTATCATGGTTAATTTTATATTGTGAGAAGGAAATAACATTTGAGACTTGCTTAACAGTCTCATTGCTAGGAATTTTCTCTTTACAAGGCACATTACTATAACAGTCATAATCAATATTATATTGCGACAGGGAATGTATATTTAAAGTTAATTTTATACATTGCGCAGATGTTGAGGGTAAATTCTTACTTTTCACTGTTTCTTCTTGTAGTTGCTGCTGTCACCATTCACATCGAACCCCCCATTCCGTTTCCCTTTCCTTTTGAAACTCCTCATTTTTTGGGGGGGATAGTTTGCTGCGTTTTTTTTTGTAGCTTCACCTGTCTTCTCTGCATTCACTTCTTCAAAGGAAATGCTCTTCTTGCTTCCGAAGCTAACCTCTGCTGATGAAAAGGATTAGTCACAGGACTTCCTCGAATAAGAAGTTCCACTCCGTTTCTTTGATTTACCCAGTCGCTTATTAAAATGGCCCAGATAAGCAGTTTTAGTATTAAAATCATTGCTATCTTGCTCTAATTTTTTCTTTTTTTTTTGCATCCTGGATTCTCTGAAGGTGAAAGGCCGAGGTACCAAATAAAGTGGTGAAAAGAGTACTTGCTTTGTCTTATTGGAGCAGAGCTCAGTAATCAGCCTAACATGATTTGCAGAAGTAAAGTTTTGTTGGATGGTCTATATGTATTACTGCCATCAACACACCTTCTTCCATTGTGTAAAGATGGTGCTGGTGAATGATAGTTATTGATGTAATGATGTACACTCTTCAGAAATCATGCCAACAGTCACTAAGCAACCAGAAGCTTCACTGTGTGCTTCAATTTGCAATGCTAGAGCATTTTCCAAAGTTTCAGTTAGTGGAGGTAAAGAGACATGGGCATGCAAGACTCTAGTGAAGTCTAGAATTTCTGTTTGGCAAGGGCTATGACATTTTTAAAACCACTAAATATCAAGGAAGATCTAGGTGAGATGGAAGTATGTATAATGTTGTGTTTTTGCTTTGCACTTGACCAAGTTCCCCACCACAGTCACTACTTTGACCAGTTTATTTTCATTGTGGTGAGAGCCCTATGACCACTTGTTCCTCTAGGGATAGGAGCCAGTCACCAGAAGTATTGCTGCCATGTTGGGAGTCTTATAGTTTAATATTACACTTTCCGCATGCACGGTCTGTTGATGTTTCAGGGCTGGATGCACTACCAGCATTGCTTGGAACTGCCACTCATTTCTGTCAGTTCTCAGACACCCCATCCCCTATGAGGTAAACACCTCTATTAAGTGTGGTTTCCGCTGTGGAACTTGAATTGAGCATGCATTCCTATGCAGGTTCCTTCTCCCCTCACTCTGAGAGACATGGGAAACTCAATACTTTCATTTTTCTTCCACCCAAGTCACCATGTGTAGCACTGGATTCAGAGCTGGCTCATCTAGAGGACAGTGCTGGTACCTGCTTTGATACCCAAAGCTATGCTCCCTCAGCAACTAAAAAAAAAGCAAACAAAAAAAAAAAAAACAAAGACTTTGGCTTTTATTGTAGAAAGCCAATTGACACTTCTGTTTTCTACAGATACATACCCCCTCAGCTCTTGAAAAACAGAAGTGTCTTTCTGTACTGGTATTTTGATATGGAAAAACAGAATACAGGACTCAGTCATACTTCCTAACACTTTAATCTCAGGACAGCTGCTCCCTTTGCCCTACCCTTGCTATGCACCTCATTGGATTGGCTAATTGATCCAATGTCCCATGGATTGTAATCAGTCCCCCAGTGCACTAGCTCTCTATACCATATAGTACGTCATAGTGGTCGCCCAATACCCATGCATGTGTACATATATATATATGTGTGTGTGTGTGTGTGTGTGTGTGTGTGTGTGTGTGTGTGTGTATATATATATATATATATATATATATATATATACACACAACAGCCCAAGCTGGTATGACCTTGACCTTGAGTAGCATACTACCTTCACCTAGAATGATACCACAATACAAAGACAAAATGATCAATTTCAACAATTGGCTAAGCTTCTGGTGTCATTCTAAGGGGATCCAGTGTCTGTCTGCCTGGGATGACATGATAGACAAGCCTCACTGTTTTGCCAGAGATGGGTTGCACCTGTCACCCCTAGGTTTTCGAATACTGGCCAAGGCTCTTGCCGTCCCCATAGTGCCTTTTTTAGGCAAGGCTCAAAGGACAAACCAACCACCGTAACCAGCACAGGTAACCAAAAACTAAGGGTAATGCTACTCAACACCAGAAGTCTCAACCTCAAAATCCACACACTCAAGGCTCTCCCCAGCATGGAGAAAATTGATGTTTGTGCAGTGATGGAAACCTGGTTCAAGGCACAAGAGAGCACCCCAGCACTGCCAGGGTACAATTCATATCATACCTTCCGGCCTCAGTTACTGGATTGCAGTACAAAGGGTGGAGGTGTATCCATATTCATCAAGGATACCCATATCTCCAGGTTAGTAGTGCACCATGATGCCCCAGAGATCATCCATGCGCAACTATCAGCAGGCAAAACCACAATTCAAGTCGTAGCTGGTAATAGATCGCCCACCATGTCCCAAGATGCTCACTCTGCATTCCTTGAGACATTGGAAAATATAAAGGTCCTACCCAACACCATAATCTTGGGTGATTTCAACTACCCTGGTATAGACTGGGCGAACTACCAATGTTCCAACTCCTATGCTCAGCGATTCATAGAATTTATAAATTCAAATGCCCTTCAACAAACTAGTATGTTCTCCCCTAGAGGGGACAACATATTGGATTTAGTCATCACAAATATGGGCGCCCATTGTACCACACCCGTTATCACCCCCTCCTTGGTCAGATCCGACCACAAACTGATAACCATGGACATCCTCACTCCTCCACCTCCCCCAATCAAAGAAACCATAGTCAAAAACCTTTCCAAAGCAAACTTCAAACTACTTGCATCCAAAGTGGAAAGCTTCACTATTCCCTTGCAGAAGGATAATGATATCCAGGATGCAGAATCCTACACCAAGGCACTCTATATGCATCTTCAGGATTGCATGGACCGTGCTATCCCAAATAAAACCAAGACTCCTTCCTCAAGCAAGAAGAAACCAGTCTGGTGGACCCCGGCCATAAGCAAACTTTACAGTAAAAGGAGGAGACTTATACAAAAAAGGCCAAATCTCAAGTAGAAAAATCATCCCTGATCAGCATTAGTAAGAAATTGAGGATCCTCATCAAGTCAACTAAAGCTAATTTTGAAAAGAAAGTTGCCAAGGATGCCAAGGATAACCATAAGGCCTTCTATGGCTACGTCAAAAACCTAAATGGCAATGCTCAGGTCTGTTCTGAGCTAGTACAAAATGGAACAAAATACACTGACCCTTCTGACATTGCCAACATCTTGGCTGACAGGTTCAGTGCAAATCCCCCCCTCCTCACCACCTACAGGGCCTATTGCCATTCTAGGGGATTGTGTAAGTCCAATTATTACTGATATGTTGGTTAACAAGGCTCTATCTAAAGCTAAAAACACTGCCTCCATGGGACCAGATGGTGTCCCAGGCTGTGTCATACACGAGCTCCAAAAGGAATTATCCCCGCATCTTAATACCCTGTTCACTCTCAGCCTCTCCACAGGATATGTGCCCATAGAATGGCGCACGGCAATGGTGGTCCCGCTATACAAGGGTGGGGCCACAACTGACCCTGGGAACTACCGACCAATAAGCCTGACCAGTCTGATCTGTAAGGCTATGGAGCGAATCATTATGGAACTCATAAATGGAGAGATTGGGAACCTCCAGTTGCTGGATCCCACACAGTTCGGCTTCATCAAGGGCAGATCATGCCTCCTGAACCTAGTGGATTTCTTTGAGACAGTTACTCAGGCTATAGATAAGGGAAAGGAGGTACACACGGCTTACCTTGACCTTGCTAAAGCATTTGAAACCATTCCCCATTCAGGTATTATTGATAAGCTCACCAGCCTGGGCATAAACCCTTACATCACAAGATGGATCGCAAAATGGCTCTCAGACAGATCCCATAAAGTAAGAGTAGTGGGATCTATGTCCAAATCCAGACCAGTAACAAGTGGTGTGCCTCAGGGCTCTGTCCTGGGGCCCCTCCTGTTTGGCATATACTTCTCAGAAGTACAGGCAAGCACGGAAGGGCTGTGGCTGACTAAGTTTGTGGACGACTGCAAACTGGGTGCTATAATAGAGTCTCTGGCTGACATGGAGATCCTCCAGAAGGGCCTAAATGAGACTGATGCATGGTGTCAAAGCCATGGTCTCAAGTTAAATACAAAAAAATGCATAGTAATCCCCTTTGGAAAAAACAGAGTACCCACAAACTACAACATAGGAGGTAATCCCCTGAAATCTGAAGAAGACATAAGGGATCTAGGGACCCAAGTAGATAGTCAGCTTTCCTTTGATAGACCTAGATGATGAGATCAGTCAAATGAATCCACCACGGCTCGGACACCAGGAAAATATTTATTTTGTTTTATTTAAACATTAAATAAATACACCAACAGTGAAACGGACTTCACAGAGTAACTGTATCACAGCAACTGTAAATCTGGTTAAGCGCTTTCATCTGCAACGTAGCAGACTTCCTCAGAACCAGGTTTTCACATAAAATAATCCTTTTTAAATGCATTTTGGCACCAGAATTTGCTGATTACTTTAAAGGGCTATGCACTTACCCTGATCGGAATAATGACACAGGGCAAGTGTACTATTATAATATTATAGTATTATGATATATGACCTATATATCTGGTGATTACTAAAACATATGTTAATACATTAATACAATTTGTTAATGCAATAAGTTAATACAATATATTAAAATATGTTATTAAGGTGTTGCAAAAATAAATAAACCATATCTTAAAAATGAATTTAAACAATGCATATATACTATGACTGTACTTAGCTAACTAATATAAAAATTTAAAAAATTGATTTAAGAATGTATAATAAATATATATACACAATATAAATGCAATGTAATGCAATAATTAATAAATAATAATGATGAATATGAATGTAAAAACTGATAACTAAAAAACTGATAACTAAAAAACTTTTGTAACCAATAATAACTATTGACCTGTCAGACACAATTCATGATCTAATTCATATGTGAGTTGAAACAACGTATAGATGTAGAAATACCCATAATAATAATATAAATATAAATAGGTAACAAGAAAGTAGTAAATGTAAACTAATAAGTGATAGTAATGTGCAATACATAATAATAATGATATATAATATGCAAAATGTTTGATGAATAAATATTTATATATTTGTTAAAAAATATTTATAAAAAGTAAATGTTAAAAATGTATGTTAAAAATGTATGCATTAAAAAATGTACAAAATAAATGTAAATTTTATACTGAAAAAATGAGTTTGCACTAAAAACATCAAATATATAATATAATATAATATAATAAATAGTGGAAAACACACAATTAATAATGTACATTATACTATTAAACTGTACAAAAACTCTATTCTCTCTACTAAGGAAATTTAATATTTGTAACTAGTTTATAAATGTTTCATGAATCCAACTGCAGAAAGGGTTTAATGCTTATGAAATCATTTAACCCAGGACTTGTTGTGGCATCACATAAAATCTGCCATCTACTTTCTAATGCTGACAAACATGCTTTCCAATTCCCTCCACTAAAGCCTACTTCTACTTGATCTATAATTGCAAAAAGAAAACTATGAGTGGAACCTTTATCAGAGATATGTTTACTCAATGCATTGTTATTATCTTGCCTTTTTATTTTGTATAAATGTTCGTATATCCTGGTTTTTAGCTTTCTTTCGGTCTTACCAACGTAGTAAGCCGAACAGGATATACATGTTGCAAGGTAAACTACCCTCTGTGTGTTACAATTACCAGTTAAACTCTTTATACATGTCTGAGTGACATTGTTTAATCTAATAGTCCTGTTAGTATTAATGTTCTTACATTGATTACACGAGCCACATTTGGTGGTTCCTTTAGTAGGTATTTTGTGTTCAGTATGCTGTTCCAATAGGTGCTTCAAGTTGTGAGATGTCTTATACACAATTTGGGGATTGTTACCTACACAACTACCAACATTATCTGATAAAGTGAGAATGTCCCAATATCTATGTAGAACTTCCTTGACTATGTTAGAATAAGGATTAAATCTAATCACACACACGTTTGTCACAATGTCCTTCCGACCTATTTGTTTTTTTAAAAGGAACACCTAATAAGCGTTGAAATTTTTTACCCCACTCTTTTTTAACATAATCACTAATGTTACCCAGCATGAATTTCGGGTAGCCTCGATTTACAAACATTTCGTAAATCACTGCCAATTCCATTTCCATAACAGTCTTGCTAGAAGACATGCGGGTAGCCCGAACGCATTGCCCCTTAAACACATTACTGAAAATGTGTGGGGGATGGTTGCTTTCAAAATTCAAATAGTCATTAGAGAAGGTCTTTTTTCTATAAATTCTAGACTCAAAGTTTGTACCATTGTTTTTAATATATGTGTCTAAGTATGAAATCCCCTCTTGATCAACACAATGTGTGAATTTTAAAAATTCAGTAGTGTTATTTATGTAGTCCATGAATTTGTAAATCTCATCTATTGTTCCATTCCACAGTATAAATAGGTCATCTAAAAATCTAGTGTATAGTACAATCTTATTAAAAAATTCACTGTTAAATATAAACTCGGTTTCCCACTCTAACATGACCAAGTTGGCATAAATCGGGGCACAAGAAGCGCCCATGGTGACACCCCTGGTCTGCCTAAAGAGTTCACCTTGAAATTGGAGGTAATTGTGATCAAGAATCAGCCCCATCATATCAACAGTTAAATTTATCCTATCCCAACTTAATGTGGAAAATTTACACAAACTATTGTGGAAGTATTCAAGACCTACATCTTTAGGTATACATGAAAAAAGGTCGATTACGTCCACAGTAAGGAAAATTAAATCCTTCCTCCATAAATCTGGTGTGAGTTTCCCCAAAAAATCCCAAGAATCTTTTGTTAAATGTGTGACCTTCTGGTATACATGTTTTGTCCACTGGTCTATTGTGGCCCCTATATTAAAGGTCTTAGATTTAGAACCAGAAATGATTGGTCTAAAGGGTGGTTTTTCTAAGCATTTGTGGATTTTTGGTATACCTATAATGTTTGCCATTTTGGGAAATTCAACTCTAATAAATTGGTAGACATCATTGGAAATGCGATTGTCCAAAAGGTATTCCTCAATGGCCAGGTCAATCCTTTTGTAACCTATATTGACTTGGTTGACAGAAATTTCTTCGTAATTACCAGATGAATGTAGGATATTAAAGATTTCACTGTTATAGTCTAAGGTATTGTAAAGTACAATGCCTCCACCCTTATCCGGTTTCATAATTCTAATATTTTGGCTGGCCATCAAATGGTTGAGGCATTCCCTCTCTTCAACATTCAAATTATCCTTGTATGTGTTTACATATTCTCTTTTTATTCTAATGTCTTTGTATAGTTTGTATAAGTCTTTGCAGACTAGTTTTTCATAGTGCGCTACTTGGGGATGGTAGGCAGGTACAAACACACTTTTCCTAGATAGTTTCTTATTGGTTCCAGTCACACCTTTAATATTCTCTTTATCATTGAATAATAAAGCTAAATTGAGTCTACGACTGAATAACTTAATTTCTTTAACCGGATCCACTATATCAAATCTGCTAGTTGGTATAAATTTCATGCCCTTACTAAACAGGGTGAAGAATTCTTGCTTAACTTCCATATCCGTATAATTAAACACATTGAATCCTTTATAGGTATGAATAATGTGTCTAATGGTATGCAACTCTGTAGGTTCTGAAATGTTATCTGTAACCATGAGTAAGGTACTGTCGTTGTATGTTGATTTAGAAGACTCTGTACCCTTTGAATCAGATAACCTAATGTCTATAGGTACCTCCACTAGTGGTACTGTCTTCTGTACTGTTTGGGCGCTGGGAAGAATCTTCCCCCCTGAAAATTTGTATCATTGCTATTTCTATCCGACCGGTTATTGTACTCATTGTTTCTCTCATGGTTGTAGGTGTCCTTCCTCTTGTCGTTAGGCCATATATATGCCCTATTATTTTTATATAACTCCACATCTCTATCAATCTTTCTAAGTTTCCTATTATATATCAACGTAACCTTGTTCTCCGCTGTGGAGAACTGCTTGTGATACAAATCAACCCATTGTTCAAAACTCACATCTTGTATTATATCTTCATTTAAATTCTCAATTTCCTTAATTAACACCATTACTTTTTCATCATTGTAATTAATCAATTTCCTTATGTAATTAAAACCAAAATCATCAAACATATTGTTAAAGTCAGTCATGTTAGCATTGTTATATTCTACGCCCAAAGGAAGTTTGAAGAATCTCAAACCCTTGGGCACAATTTTTAAAGTCAGGCATTGTTTTAAATAAGCACTATCAGTCCTAATGCTCTTTACATGAATCAACTTTTTACCCAGCAAAAGTATTTTCATTTTTAAATTATCACCAGATGTACTAAAATTTCTCCCCTTATTATTGTAATTAAAACAATCACTTCTACAGTCATCATTTTTAAAAATAACTTCATCATTCAAAAACATATCAATGGTATTCGTTCTGTTGCTCTTCTTAGAACCATTTGTTATTAAATGTCCCTTAGCACCAGGACCATTAGTGTTTTCATTAGCAACAGAAGAATTGTCAAAACACACAGTACCTTTAGTTCCGTCACCTTTCTTCGCTATTGTAGAATAAGTTCTTATAGCTTCCCGTGATTTAGGTTTGGTGCCAGTCCTGTTTATTTCATTGTCGGAATGAAATAAACTAAAATGAAAAGTAAATTCTGCCTCAGGGGACAGATTTATCTCTTTCAGAGCAGACGCTTTGTGTGGCAAACAATCTGTGCACGGCGGTGTGCCCTGCAACTGTCCATTTGGTATAACATCGGAATTACTGGCAAAATTAGTATCGTTACCATTCCCTTGTTCTTGTAAAATGTTAACAGCAACAGGGGAGCTCGCCGTAGCTGCTCCAACTTTTATCGCGTCAGTTAACTTACTGACAAGAGTGAGCAGTTTGCTCACATCTGTTTGTAAAGCGGTCACTTCCGACCGAAACGTTGCTAGTTCTTCCTTGTCCAATGAAGCCTGGGACACGTCTGTGGACTCAGCCATCCGGAGATGCAACCACAAAAGCCAACAAGGTATACGACAAAGTAAAATAGACCCAGATGATGAGATCAGTCAAATGAATCCACCACGGCTCGGACACCAGGAAAATATTCCTTTCGTTTTATTTAAACATTAAATAAATACACCAACAGTGAAACGGACTTCACAGAGTAACTGTATTACAGCAACTGTAAATCTGGTTAAGTGCTTTCACATTTAATATAGGGGCCACAATAGACCAGTGGACAAAACATGTATACCAGAAGGTCACACATTTAACAAAAGATTCCTGGGATTTTTTGGGGAAACTCACACCAGATTTATGGAGGAAGGATTTAATTTTTCTTACTGTGGACGTAATCGACCTTTTTTCATGTATACCTAAAGATGTAGGTCTTGAATACTTCCACAATAGTTTGTGTAAATTTTCCACATTAAGTTGGGATAGGATAAACTTAACTGTTGATATGATGAGGCTGATTCTTGATCACAATTACCTCCAATTTCAAGGCGAACTCTTTAGGCAGACCAGGGGTGTCGCCATGGGCGCTTCTTGTGCCCCGATTTATGCCAACTTGGTCATGTTAGAGTGGGAAACCGAGTTTATATTTAACAGTGAATTTTTTAATAAGATTGTACTATACACTAGATTTTTAGATGACCTATTTATACTGTGGAATGGAACAATAGATGAGATTTACAAATTCATGGACTACATAAATAACACTACTGAATTTTTAAAATTCACACATTGTGTTGATCAAGAGGGGATTTCATACTTAGACACATATATTAAAAACAATGGTACAAACTTTGAGTCTAGAATTTATAGAAAAAAGACCATCTCTAATGACTATTTGAATTTTGAAAGCAACCATCCCCCACACATTTTCAGTAATGTGTTTAAGGGGCAATGCATTCGGGCTGCCCGCATGTCTTCTAGCAAGACTGTTATGGAAATGGAATTGGCAGTGATTTACGAAATGTTTGTAAATCGAGGCTACCCGAAATTCATGCTGGACAACATTAGTGATTATGTTAAAAAAGAGTGGGGTAAAAAATTTCAACGCTTATTAGGTGTTCCTTTTAAAAAAACAAATAGGTCGGAAGGACATTGTGACAAACATGTGTGTGTGTTTAGATTTAATCCTTATTCTAACATAGTCAAGGAAGTTCTACATAGATATTGGGACATTCTCACTTTATCAGATAATGTGGGTAGTTGTGTAGGTAACAATCCCCAAATTGTGTATAAGACATCTCACAACTTGAAGCACCTATTGGAACAGCATAGTGAACACAAAATACCTACTAAAGGAACCACCAAATGTGGCTCGTGTAATCAATGTAAGAACATTAATACTAACAGGACTATTAGATTAAACAATGTCACTCAGACATGTATAAAGAGTTTAACTGGTAATTGTAACACACAGAGGGTAGTTTACCTTGCAACATGTATATCCTGTTCGGCTTACTACGTTGGTAAGACCGAAAGAAAGCTAAAAACCAGGATATACGAACATTTATACAAAATAAAAAGGCAAGATAATAACAATGCATTGAGTAAACATATCTCTGATAAAGGTTCCACTCATAGTTTTCTTTTTGCAATTATAGATCAAGTAGAAGTAGGCTTTAGTGGAGGGAATTGGAAAGCATGTTTGTCAGCATTAGAAAGTAGATGGCAGATTTTATGTGATGACACAACAAGTCCTGGGTTAAATGATTTCATAAGCATTAAACCCTTTCTGCAGTTGGATTCATGAAACATTTATTAACTAGTTACAAATATTAAATTTCCTTAATAGAGAGAATAGAGTTTTTGTACAGTTTAATAGTATAATGTACATTATTAATTGTGTGTTTTCAACTATTTATTATATTATATTATATTATATTATATTATATTATATTATATATTTGATGTTTTTAGTGCAAACTCATTTTTTCAGTATAAAATTTACATTTATTTTGTACATTTTTTAATGCATACATTTTTAACATACATTTTTAACATTTACTTTTTATAAATATTTTTTAACAAATATATAAATATTTATTCATCAAACATTTTGCATATTATATATCATTATTATTATGTATTGCACATTACTATCACTTATTAGTTTACATTTACTACTTTCTTGTTACCTATTTATATTTATATTATTATTATGGGTATTTCTACATCTATACGTTGTTTCAACTCACATATGAATTAGATCATGAATTGTGTCTGACAGGTCAATAGTTATTATTGGTTACAAAAGTTTTTTAGTTATCAGTTTTTTAGTTATCAGTTTTTACATTCATATTCATCATTATTATTTATTAATTATTGTATTACATTGCATTTATATTGTGTATATATATTTATTATACATTCTTAAATCAATTTTTTAAATATTTATATTAGTTAGCTAAGTACAGTCATAGTATATATGCATTGTTTAAATTCATTTTTAAGATATGGTTTATTTATTTTTGCAACACCTTAATAACATATTTTAATATACTGTATTAACTTATTGCATTAACAAATTGTATTAATGTATTAACATATGTTTTAGTAATCACCAGATGTATAGGTCATATATCATAATACTATAATATTATAATAGTACACTTGCCCTGTGTCATTATTCCGATCAGGGTAAGTGCATAGCCCTTTAAAGTAATCAGCAAATTCTGGCGCCAAAATGCATTTAAAAAGGCTTATTTTATGTGAAAACCTGGTTCTGAGGAAGTCTGCTACGTTGCAGATGAAAGCGCTTAACCAGATTTACAGTTGCTGTAATACAGTTACTCTGTGAAGTCCGTTTCACTGTTGGTGTATTTATTTAATGTTTAAATAAAACGAAAGAAATATTTTACTGGTGTCCGAGCCGTGGTGGATTCGTTTGACTGATCTCATCATCTGGGTCTATTTTAGCTTTCCTTTGATAACCATGTTGCCAAAGTGATT